>NC_061104.1:50346991-50381750 GCF_015104395.2 Macrobrachium nipponense | reverse complement strand
TCCAGTTGCTGAATAACCACTGGTTCCATGCAACGTAAAAGCACCATATAAACAAACAAACAAACAGTCTGCGAATAGACGGTGAACTGGTACTATTAGTGCAAATTGTGAATATTTATAGCTTGAGTCACATTGGATTCCATGTTGAGAGATGAATGCACTAAACAGCCACACTCTATTTACAAACAAATGGATCACAAATTAAAATTGTGTTTAGAGGGTTCCCCTTTGCTACTCGTAAGTTAACAATTTTGTTTTGTGTGCCTATTCTGTGCATACATGCATACATGTACAGTGTATTGCTTCAGGATGAAAAACGTTACAGTTGTCTTGATTTTTTATCATACTACAGTGGTCCCCCCCCCCCCCCCCCCCCCCCAGTCCCCCCCCCCCCCCCCCCCCCAATATTCGCGGGGGGGGATGCAAACACACACACACACACACACACACACACACACACACACACACACACACACACCCACACACACACACACACACACGAGCCCCCCCCCCCCGTGAATAGTTAGAACGAATGTTTGGAACCCCTGCAAAAATGCTAAAAACATCCTATTTTATTAGTTAAAACTCAAGAAAAACCCACTAAAAATGTTCATACTTGGTTTTTTTAATAGTTTTATCACAAAAAGTGCATTTTATGATGAAATTGATAATAAAAACCAGGAATTTGTGGATATTTCATAGAAAAATTACTGTGAACATGCGAATTTTCCATGAATCCAATCCGGGGAAACGTTCCCGAGAGAAAATCCGCGAATGTGTGAGTCCCGCGAATCCTGAGAATGCAAATTAAGGAGGGTCCACTGTATACTTAAATAGACAGAAGAGTACGGTAACCAACAGCAAAAATTTCAACATACAAATGGCCATGTGGAATGTAGTTCGTTTGTAAGTAGGGTGGTGTCTATATTTCTATTTAGGTGGGAGGTTTTCTTATAATTGGTAATTCCTTCAGTTGCCTCTACAATGCTAGTATTAACCTCACATTACCTTACAGGGAAGAAGAACAAGACTGGCTTCAAAATAATCAGGACGATCTGGTAAGCATATTGAATGGGGAAAGTTTTCACGATATTAACAAAGAATTTTTGGATCAAGAGGATGAAGAAAATGCCAGGAGAAACATGTTTATGCAGGAGGAATCATGTGCTGGAGTGGAATTGGAATATTCATGCTTTTCTGGATTACATGAAATTGGAGAGATCACAGTCAGGTATTTTAGTTTTTGGTTTTCGTGTGTGAGAATTATCCCATGAGGTTGGTTATGCATTAATATATGGTAGTATTTGATATAAGTAACTTACCAGGTAACTATATTGCTAAACTCCACTTTTGTGGCAGATCAAAATTTGGAAAGCTTGTGGCAGAACTACTTTCACTAATGCAGGTCCACCCTGCATGGGGAACGATAGAAAACAACACAACAAAGAATTATCACTTTTCTGCCAATCATCGCTATAACGTCGAAGTATTGCAGCTGTGTTTTTGAATAGTGCTCATTGCCTTTTTGGGATATTTCAGGATTTGGTGATGTACTGAGTTCTTGGTGGCCTACAGCTTAACCTAGACATTTTTTGTTCCGATTGTGACGATTAACGGTGTCGAACTCTATTTCCTAAAGCGTTAGATATTGTAGGGAGAGTTGCAGAACCCACTTGACTAAAGCAACTTATGACTCCCACACTATTTGCTCTAACTATAGAGGACAAGTTTGTTCAAAGGACCTGATGTGGGATGAATGTAAGGATTGGGACGAAAAAAGTGAAAGGTTTTCCAATCTTATTTAATGAAACGAAATAGAGATAGGAAAAGGAAGACCGTTTCTAAACCCAAAATTATTGTTGATATTACATCATTTACTCCTTCAGTGTACCCTTCTCTTGTATGATACAGTGGAACCTTGGTTTTTTTTACATAATTTGTTCCATAACCTCCCACGAGATCCAAAACTTAAAAACTGAAACAATAATTCCCATAAGGAATAATGTAAAATACAATTAGTACTGTGTTCCAGAACCCCCAAAAAAAAATAATTGACAAAAAATACACATTATTGGGATAAAACACAGTTACCATAACAGAAAACAATGAGAAATAAATATAAATGACTAATGAAATTAATAAATGAACATTTAAACATCAACTTACCTTTATGGAAAACACTTGTTAGTGTATGGAAGACGGAGAGGTTATTGTTTGAAAGGGGAATCTCCCTCTGGAAGCACTTCAGGTATCAGGGACCTATCTGGGGTTACTTCTCTTCGTTTTTTACTGGCACTATCTGAGGTTACTTATCGACTTTGTTTTTTTTACTGGCACTTGGACCAGCTTGAGAGTTGCTGGACCCCAGTCGCACAACAAAACTGTCCAGAGACATTTGTTTCTGGCATTTCTTTAAAATTTGCATAAAGTTAAACACATCATTGTCATTGAAACATATTGGAGACATGGATTACAACTTCTTTGTTTGGATGATAATTCACAAATTTTTACATCATTCCACCTTGTAGGTGCATTATGTATGCCATTTGTTTTCTCTGAATTTTTCAAACCAGCCTCTGCTGGTCTTAAATTCACTAACAGCGGTGCTTGTTGCAGGCATTTTCTCACTGAGATCACCATGCAACTTCCTCCAACGCTTTGCTACGAGTTCTTTCTTAAATTCTATTGTGTTTCTCGCCTTTTTTACAGAAGGGCCAGCACTTGGAACTTCCTTTGGTTCCCTGTTGGCTTATAAGCAGTTGCACTCAAATAAAAAAACACAAAAGCAGAATGGGTCACAAAAGAAGATGGGATGCATTGTTTTGTGTGCTTGATATAGGGCCTGTCATGCGTTAGGCCCCAGATGGAGCGTTTCCAAGTTTATGAAGACCAAGTAAACGTATGATGCCGAGAAAAAATTTTGTATAAAAAATCTACAAAAACCAAAATACGAAAAGAGAGGCGTATGAAAACCAGGTTTAACTGTAATCCTAAAGTGGTTAATGGGGCCAACTTTTGAGCTGCTACGCTGTTTCACGTCTTTTAAAAACTTGACAAAGAAAAACTCCTTCTCGTAGCTGTGGCCACTGTCAAAACCAGTGAGTGAGCTACAAGCCATAGACAAGCGGATTGGGTTTGCACAAGGAAACACAGTCTGTGCCTTTACACTAGGTTTCCCAGCCAAAAATGAGACACCATCCAACTGTAGGCCGTGCTCATTTATCATTAAAAATCTTATGGACGTCCTTGGTGAGGAAGAGGAGGAAAGGGTCCAACCCCCCCTTTGTCACAATCAGGGTTCTTAGGTATTATCTAGACAGAACAAGGGAATCAGAGGTTCTGTCCAGTAATCTCTAGTACTCTGTTAAAAATCCCTCTTGACCTTGTCAAAAATGCATTGTCATATTTTTGAGAAACCTTATCTCAGAGCCGCATTCACAGATTCAAGAAGTACTGCCTAACTTTAAGGTGAGGACACACGAGATCAGAATGGTCACCACCGTCGTATGCTTTCAGGCATATGTCACTTCAGCGATCCTCCAGTCAACCTACTGGATAGGTTAATTCCACTTACGTGACCTCACTATATGAAAGACACTGCAGTTTTTTGAGAATCAGCAGTACTTAGACCAAGTTATTAGTAGCTCACATGGTGCTAGGTGAAGGGGCATAGGATGAATCCCTTCCTTTTCCTCTTTGCCTTGAAGTAGTTGTTAAGTCTTTGGGAAGGCTGGGATGTACGTTGTACTGAGAACCCACCAGTCTATTGGTAGGGTTATGGTTTTTAATTATTTTGCAGTGTAGTTGTCAGAGTTGTCTGGTCTGTTTGTTTTCTGGTACTGTACCCGAGGTGGCCAAGGGCAACGTAATCTTATGCTCTGGTTGTTTGTTTGTTTGTATGGTGTTTTTACGTTGCATGGAACCAGTGGTTATTCAGCAACGGGACCAACGGCTTTACGTGACTTCCGAACCACGTTGAGATTGAACTTCTATCACCAGAAATACACATCTCTCACTCCTCAATGAAATGGCTGAGAATCGAACCCGTGACCACGGAGGTGGGACGCTAATACCATACCAACCACGCAGCTGAGGCGCTCTTATGCTTTGGGGTATTCGAGATACTTCTTTACGGGCAGTCCCCAGTTGTCAGTGGGGATTCCGTTCTGACATCTTGATGACAAGCAAAAATTGTTGATAACCAAAAATCAGCGATAACCAGTTAGTGCCACCTCTGTTAGGTATGTATCGGCGCTGAAAATTTGGCACTAGACAATCTCCATAAAACCTGATTGGCAAAAGCTTCCTCTTTAAACAAGAGACCACTTGTGGCCACTCTGCTAAGTCACTACAGGTCAAGATGAGCACTGACCAGAGGCAGTGATCACTTGCTATATCTCTCTTACCAGCTAAAATGACAAGCATTTTACCCATGGTAACAGAATTCATGTTTCAAATTCAGCTTCAATCCTGACAATTTTTGGAACAGTAAATGTTCATATATCCCACCACCTATCAACCAGCCTGAGAAAAGCCTTTATTAGGCTTAGAGGTCTGTATAAACTAATCCTTTATAATAATAATAAACCCACCACCTATGAATGCAGAATTCAGCTATGTACTTACTTGTATGAAGATGGTATTTTTATATATTTTTATAATAAAATTAATATTCATACATATTTACCAATAACTATAAATTGGAGCCCTCCCTCCTTACCTCATAGACATAAAATCCGGAAAGAAGTGATAATTCTCTGTTGTGTTGTTTTCCTATTGCCCCCTGATAGAGGGCAGGGAGCCACCTGCGCCAGCGAAAGTAGTGCTGCCGCGTGCTTTTCAAATTTTTGTGTGTAGTTCCTTCGTAAGTATATATGAAACTTAATTTTATTATGAAAATACCATATTAAAAAGGATCTTCCCTTCATGAGCAAAATCTGTATAGCAGTTGAGATCCTTTTACATCCTCCTGCCTGAAGGTGAAAATGTATAGTAATAATGATTTTTCCCCATAAGGACTCTCATATCACACACTAACTCTTGGACAAATTAGGTCATCAGTTAGGTGTATTTTGCCAACTCTTAATGTTGATTTGTGGCATAGCCATAAAGTTAGTTCATTATATTTGTTGTATCAAATTTACCATGACAAACTTCATCTGTCCTTTTTGCCTGAACTAGCTGTTTTTGCTTGCAACATTATACAGACTGCTACTGTAAACTGCATGTCATTATGTAGTATCAGGTTTTATACTACCTAGCTTGCTAGGATCTTGGCTACAACTAAAGTATGGATTGGTTTGCCTAGTGCAGTTGTGGAATCTTCTGATGTGTAAGTGTAGATGCCTCCTGATTGCAGATGTGTGTTTTATTGTCTGTGTCCTCATATTTATTTAGTTGTCACCTTGTCCCATAACTTTTCTATCTCTGCTGACTGATATCTCTTTGGAACCCTCTCTAGTTTGCTGATGCAGGCATAAGGGTTTTCAGCTGTGAAACTTTAATGAATAATAAAAGAATCTTGATGCTGTAAGATAAATGTTGGGATCAACACCATACCATGTATAGATTGTAACAAAAATTCATAGGAGTTACTCAAGATAGCATTATGTACAAGGAGTAAAGAATGCTTGATGTCTGAAGTGTTCAAGAACAAATGGAGAAGGGAGAGTTGAGTAACACAGTTGTGGGAAAAAAAACTAGAAGAGAGATGAATTTTTTTTATTTTTAGACATGCTATACTGTTGAACAGGTATTGAGAACAGTGAGATGAAACAGATTATTTATGATGCATGCATTGTAAATACTGCAGAGGCTAGCCCCTCTTTATCTGGAAAGTAAAAACTGAAGCAAGGTAAAGGAGTTTGATAGCTAGGCTTTATTTTTATGAAGTATTTTATTGAGGTCCCTAATAGAGTTGTCATATGGCAGTTGTCTGATAGTTTGTGTGCGCGAATAAAGTGCCTATCACCTTGAGAGTTTTTATGTTGAACTTTCCCTTTATTAGATTAGTCATACTCTGTTGTGAAATACTACTACTATTTTTTTTTTTTTTTTTTTTTTTTTTTTTTTTTTTTGTCATATTCTGTTGTGAACTTACTTCTTCTTCTTCTTCTTCTTCTTCTTCTTCTTCTTCTTCTTCTTCTTCTTCTTCTTCTTCTTCTTCTTCTTCTTCTTCTTCTTCTTTTTTTTTTTTTTTTTTTTTTTTGTCTGATCCAGATTGTGAGTGATGCCTTCTTTCCATGATCATCTGGTTAGCTCTGTTGATCTTTTTTCTTGCTATTCCGTTAGTAATTCAGAAAAGCCAGGATGAGCTTAACAATGACAGTTATTCTGAACTGAGTAGCCATCTGTGGTGATTAGGGTTTGAATTTTTTTTTATTATTTTGTGTTGAAAGGAGAAGCCCATATATGCAGATGATAGAATGCTTTTTTCCCAACCGTATGACTTACTCAGATATTATTATTATTGTGAAAGATTCTTTAATTCATTGTAATCCACAGAATTTACATCTCTTGTTCATATTTTTTATGTGATCTCATTCCAGGCCATCTTGGATCCATAGTGCAGAGCAAGACTTGCTTGTTCCAGGTAACAAAATGCATATTGCAGATTATATTAAGATGAGAAGTGAATCATTAGGATCTTTAGGAAACAGTGGTAGCGAGGACAGGGTAAGTACAGGATTATTAATTTGAATCTCTCTCTCTCTCTCTCTCTCTCTCTCTCTCTCTCTCTCTCTCTCTCTCTCTCTCTCTTCGGGCTCTTATTATATAGTGTAGAATGTAGATAGTAGTAAACTTCCCAACCCACCTGACCATTTCATTTACTAGTGAAGTGATGTTCTTGGGATTTCTGTATTTCCCTTTATCTTTTGTTACTTTCTAATGAATACTATATTCTTTGGAAGTTTGAATTCCAAGTCAATGGGTCTTGTGGGCTTTTTCCATATGAATAGGCTTCATCTACTGAATGATAATATGCTGGAAGTAAACTCTCTTTTAAACAAGCTTTATTGAAAGTAATTGCTGCCTCAGCTGTGTTAATTTTATAAAGGTTCTTCTCTATTTTTCTAATTATATTGTTTTCTCATTGTTGCTTAAACTGGTGAGCAACACACTGCAGGTTGCCATATCTCAAATAAGTAATAGTCAAAGTCTATTTAATTTTATTAAAAACCCGGTGGCAGTTGTAAAATTCTCAGGGTATATCCCGTAGAGTTTATTGAAGGTAAAATTCAATTCTGTTCCTTTTGTGGGGCCGTGACATTTCATCTGAGACTTCAGACATCCTCTTAGGCGAAGGTAGGTGATGGAGTGAAGTGAGAGGGTGAGTCTGTCTACTTTTATTGTGGCGGTGCAGCAGGGGCCTTCATGCCACTGCTTTTTCATTGGCTAATGAATGGCGAGCTGCTTTACGATTGGCTGCCTGGCTGCAGGCTGAAACCAGCTCCTGAGCGTATACTCAACAGGCATGCCGATCTTCTCAGCTACATGTCATCACGCTGGGCTTCGTTTCGATTGTTCAATGGCTGCATGACGCCACTGCGGGTATTACTCATGGTATTAAAGTCGTCTTCAGTGTTATTTCCCTCTTGAACTGGGGCGTTTTCATGCAGTGATATGGTGATGTTTGCCGTTACTGGTGCGTTCCTTTGCATACAGGTCGAGAGCAAAAAGGCCTCTTGTGTCGTATTGATGGAGGGCTTTTGCTCCTAGATGAGTAACATCTCCAGAAGGCGCAGATGGTGAGGGTCGGGTGATCTCCCTATTATCCTGGTGTTGTAGATAGTACAGTGGCGGGAGATTGTCTCTCGATGGGCGGTGAGGGCATGATTCTTTATGGCCCCTGTCACGCCCAAGAAGGGCCCATCAAGAATCACACCCTCACCGCCCACTGAGACATAGTCTCCCGCGACTGCATTATCCACAACGCCAGTGGCGTCACGCAGCCATTTAACAATCGAAATGGAGCCCAGCATGACGACATGCAGCGAGAAGATCTGTATGCCTGTTGAGCATGCGCTCAGGAGCTGGTTTCGCCCGCAACCAGGCAGCCAATTGTAAAGCAGCTCGCCATTCATTAGCCAATGAAAAAGCATAGGCATGAAGGCCCCCGTTGCACCGCCACAATAAAAACAGACAGACACACACACTCACTTCAGTCCATCATCTACCTTCACCTAAGAGGATGTCTGGAGTCTCAGATGAAATGTTGCGGCTCACAAAAGGAATAGAATAGAATTTTGCCTTCAATAAACTCTATGGGATATACCCTGAGAATTTGACTACCGGAAGCCGGTAGTCAAAATCGACTCTTGACTATTACTTATTTGAGACATGCCAACCTTTTTTGGTGCATTGCTCACCATTTTAAGCAACAATGAGAAAAACAATAATTAGAAAAATAGAGAAGAACCTTTATAAAATTACACAGCTGAGGCAGCAATTACTTTCAATAATAATAATAATAGGGTTTATGACACAAATGGATCGTTGATGCAAGAGATGGTTATGTTACGTATATAGGGCCTTGTGGAGAAGCTAGATACGTAAACAGAAATGATTGAGGGATTTCAAGAGGGAATTGCTTGAACTTACCGTAAACTGATAGTTATGATTTTTCTTTCTTTAGAGGGAAGGTCGCCAGAAAAACTCAGCTCGTTACTTTTAAACCTATTTATTTACAAAAAGGCCCGTGCTGGCCTGGAGAAAAGTTAGATGATATTGGCCCCCCCCCCCCACGTTGGGGCTTATAGTCTCATTCAATTCAAGCTGATTTCATTCACGTGGCGGTTAAGGCACACTTGCGGACAGAGAGCCGGCACGTGACTCATGGAATCTGTGAAAAGGAATCCCAGATTAAACGACATGAAAGAAAAAATGACTTCTTGCTTTGATTAATTAATTCTCTAATATTGAGGAAGGTAAACCTCGAATGGTTCACTGAGGTATGCACGAAAACTAGGTCTTGAACAAGTCACAAAGGGGAGCACGTGGCCCGATGAGGACAAAGGGCTTCTGATGTAGAAGGGGTAAAATAAGAATTGGAAATGAATTTAGCAAGAGTGCGTATGGTATAAGAAAAGGTGCTGGGTTGAAGGTGCGGGGGTTGAAGTTTACACTTTCAGACGTAACCTTTATGCAATATTCTGGGTATCCTTGTAGAAGAACATGCGGTCCGACCTCTGTTCAGGTGGGGGTCCGGGTCCTACAGTGCGTCGTGGGTAGGCCTAATTCTGGGAGGCTGGCAATTTGACCTCTGTCCGAGATAACGTCTCGCGGCCGACTGAGAGCGATACTCCTTGCTTTCGAATCACGGGGCTTCCAAAAACCGCCTCGAGCATTGCCTGAAAGGTGGTAAACACAACGCCAGCAAATTGGAAGGAAAATAGGTCTTATTGTAGAAGTCCCTAAAATCCATCTCGAAGCCTAGCTACTCTGTGACCTGCCTCTCTTACCCTAAGCTTCCGTCAGACCGGAAATATCATTCCTACGACATCCCCACTCTCCCAACAACAGTAGCTTCAGGAGACGGCATGGCTGCTACTTTTATAATTAAACAAAACACTAAAACTCTGCTGGGAAGGCGAGGCGTTCTATAAACGTAGCAGCTCCCCCTGTTAAAAAGGCATTCACTCCCTTTCGGGCGTGAAGGTGGTTGGTTGCTTAAATAAGTTGATCGCCTCGACAACCCAGTTCTCCTACTCTAACTTGAAGTTTTTGAGCAGCGATACGGCTGACTACAATGGCCTACCTAACTATAGGCAAAGATGCTAAGTGTACAAACTTAATATAGTGATGTAGTCTAGCCTAATAAATAATACAGGTTGTCTTGTGACGACAGTCTACTCACCCACCCCTAGATAAGGTTACTTGAAAATTCTACTTGCTACTAACCTAATGCCCTGGTACTAAATCATTAGCCTAACCTACTCAATACAGTTAAATGAAGACGCAATCATTCCAGAGTGTGGTACGCACAGCAGTAGTTCAGCGACGGAACTGTTAAAATACATAATGAGATGTAATGATGCGTGGGGATGATGAGTGGTTAATTTACCAGAGGGAAATGCAATGAGGTAATTATATTTAAGTGAGGGTTAGTATTACAATGGCTAGGGTTAGAGGGTTAGTGCTACTGGCAGATCAGGCTGGCTACCTCCTCTGGGTAGGTGCCAGGATCATTCTGCAAAATGAATGCGACACTGTACCTCGGGCACAGGTGTCAAGGAGAGCATGTGGCTCTTTTTTGTGTAGTTTGTTAAATGACGTCCCTTCTTCTTCTTCTTCTTATTCCTCCAGGGGACCTGGCTATACAGTCCCTTGGAGTAGACGGAGGCACCGACTCTGGGGGAAAGGCCAGAAACGCCGGCAGGAGCAGAGGCAGTGGTAGCCTGAGGGATTGCAGGAGAACACCCTACTTCGGTCTCTGCAGCAACCGTCGTAGAGGTGGAACCTACTGCAGGGGAGGCCCTCACTCCGGCTGCTGCGGCAACCGTCGTGAGGGGAAAACTCCAGGCGACTCCTGGTCGGGCAGTTCCTGGTTTTCCAGAGGAGGTACAAAGGTAAGGTCTGCCGGAGGTTCAATCCTCGGGCGACAGAGGGAAGGATGAAGAAGAAGGAACTAGTGATTGGCCATGGGCTGTGGTAAGCTCCATGCCTGTTGGAGGATCTCCTGTAGGAGGATCCTTGATAAGGTTAGGCGCCGGCGCTAGCTCGGGGCCAGGCGCAGAGGTCAAGTTCGGTGGTGGCTCTACGTCCAGGCTGGACGGAGCTTGGTACTGCTCAGTGCTGCCAAGTGGCACTGGCAGAGAGTTGAGGTCGACTGGACCTGTGGCGGGTACCGGAGGTGCAATACCTCTCAGCGTGCCCTTGGAATGGGAGACAGAGGCTCCTGTCTCTTGTGAAGCTAGGCCTTGTGGAAAATGGACAGTGTCCGCTGCTGGTAGTTTGCTAGGGCACCTAGGCCAATTAGTAGAGTGCCCTATTACGTTACAGGTTTTGCAACGGAACTGCGAATGGTCAATCTCCCTCCTTGGTAACGGGGGAGACTGTTGGTGGACATACTTCCTAGAGGAAGTAGAATTTCGATGACTCCTTGCCTTGGAGTGATTTGTTGTGGGGTTAGGACCCCTAGGCTTTTTGGAATGCGAGGGAGACTTCATGTCTTGCCCTAGGAGGAGGTCGTAACCTCCTGGAATGTAGCTTGCAACTGCAAGGGTACAAACTTTGGAGAAATGAGGTCGGGTGACTCTCAATTGCACGGTTGAAGGATCAGCTTGATATGGTTGATACCTTCGATGGTGATTAGTTGTCGTCTATCGACGGTAGCCCCTCGGGGGATTCTGTCTTCCCGTATCAGGGAGATTTGAGCGCCAGAGTCGTCGTAGGCTCTGACGTGGCTTGGCTGATAATGGCTTTGGAGGGGTGCGACGGTTATAGGGCCCTTAGCTGGGGGTCCTAGAGAAGAAGGATTGGTGACGGCCATTGCGATGGCCGGAATATTGTGGTTCGCGCACCCTCCGTAATTTGCAGACATGTGACCCTTGCGGCCACAGTCTCGGCAGAACTTGTTCCAGAACCTCTTCCGTGGCACTGGATGATAAGGCCGAGATGGCCCCACAGGTTGCGAATCTGCGGAGTCACCAAGGCTGGCAGTGTGCTCTGGCACAGGTGAAGAGTCCTCTCTGGCAGTGATTTGACGTGGGGAGGTTAAGGAAACCTCTGTTGAATCACCCTCGGAAACAATTCTGGGGTTAACTGGTGGGCTTACCTCTTCCAAAGTGGAGGAGGTAGGTGGTAAAATGGTAAGAGGCTGAGATGATGCGGGAGAAGAAACGTCTGGCTCTGACACTGGGTCAGGGCCAGGTTCACAAATAAAGGATGTCTGGGACATCGGAGGCACTAGCCTTCGAATCTAAAATTGAGGGTTGATTTATGAGGCATGCTGCAGGGATCCGGTTGCATCTGAGTAGTGGGAGCTGCGTCCAGGGGAGATACGGCTTAAGTAGATCTCGGCCCAATATTACCTGATAAACATCATGGAATTGGTCAACTACGGCCAGGCGGCACAATGTGGGTTCCTTGGTCACCTGGTCCAGAAAGGGCATTTTTACATTCAGAAGGGACCGAAGGAACAGAATAGAGGTTACCGTCAATCATTCAAACTGAATTTCTTCGTTCGTCTGGATTTGGCACCCCTAGGCAATGCCTTTCTGGAAATAAGGGAGACCTGGGCTTCGGTGTCGGCCATGACTTGTACCCACTGATAGGCCGTAGGAGACGGTTCATCAGGCAGGGCTACATGGTAGCCTTGGAGAAGTTCACCCTGGAAGCTCTCCTCCCAAGGTAGAGACCGACTTGGGCACTGGTCGGAATCCACAGCATGCCCACGCACACAACAAGTGGTGCAGAACCTCCGCAACCACCTCTTACCGGGAGTCCAGCTCATGGTCTGGGGCTTGGAAACTAGCAGAGAGATTGCGTCATCTAGGAGAGCTAGCTCATTGCTTTCTCTCTTCTTCTCTTTTCTTTCTCTCGCTTCTCTGGCTATCCTCTCTGCTGCTCTTTCTTTTCTCTCTTGCTCTCGGCTTTCCTCTCTGCTTCTCTTTCTTCCTTTCCCTGCTGGCGCGCAGCAGCCTGCTGCGTCTTTATCCACTGGTCAAGGGCTGGTCCAGTGTAACCAGCCTCCCTGCCCAGAGTTAGAGGGCTCCGAGCTTCTCTAGCTCTCGGCAAAGAAGTGCGGGAAGCAGGGGAAGACATTTCCTTAGGCTACAGTAGAGGCTCGGAAGAAAATGAAAATAATGGCCAGGAAAGGGTACTGAATGGAATAGGAGTGCCTACTGTGGAAAGTGGCACTCACTTGGAAATGGGTTCTGCAATGTGGTAATGAAAAGTGAAAAGACTGGGTGCTCGGTGGCACTTGGGAAGTGTCCCGTAAGTTGGTGGCACTTCTGGATTGGCACCTTCTAAAGAGGTGAAGAAATCAAATGGAGTGTACGGCGTACGTCACACTTAAGGGCGTTCCCAACTTGGGAGACGTTGGAATGGGCTACCTGTAGGTCCAATACAGGTGCACGGCACTTATGAGGAGGCGTTCCTTGGTTCAGTGATCCAAAATGGTGGATACTCCATAATGAATGAGCGTTCCGTAGGACGGACACGCAGGTATAGGGCTACCTGTACGTCTGTACAGGTGCGCGGCACTTATGAGGAGGCGTTCCTTGGGCAGCACTAGTAGTGCTGGTATTGTGGCACTTCGGGAGGCGTTCCCTTGATTGGTCCGAAGGATCACTGACCCTTGTACACGGACATTAATGAATTGGGCGTTCCGTAAGGACGGACACGCAGGTTTAATGGCTACCTGTACGGCCTGTACAGGTGCAATGGCACTTATGAGGAGGCGTTCCTTGGAGCACTGGTATCGTGCTGGTGTGTCCCGGACACTACCTGCAGTATACTTAAATATACTGAAGTGAAATGGCACTCTGTTCGGGGCAGAGTGTAATGGTGGAGGAGAGAAAGTAAAAGGTGGGAGTACTTCAGCGGCCAGTCGGTGAACAGTGTCAAGAATTAGTGGCACTGTAAAATGATAAGACCTGACGTGCACTGGTGGTGGCCAGTCCTAAAACTGGTAACGACTTCCCTGTCTGGAAGTAATGAATGGCGTGGCACACTGTGCGAATTGTGCTTGCGGTATACGCAAGTCTTTCGTGATAAAGAAAATGAAAAGACCACTCGGCAACGACAGGTAATGGAAATTTTAGGAATGCTCAGTCCCTCGCTGAAGTACTCGGTAAATGAAATAAATAAATGCTTGCAAACTGCAATGGACACATGCGCGTACGTATCACGCTGTGTAAATGAAAGACACAAGAGACTAAAATAAGGTTAATTCGGCATGCTATAATTAATGGTAAGATGTAGTACTCTTGCTTCGTGAATACTGGGTTCTGGTTTTCTCTCTCTCTCTCTCTCTCTCTCTCTCGGAGAGGGTGAAAATGATATATGAATGAACTCCCATATTTGAATGAAACTACTAGTTGTTCGTTAATATGACGCAAACTTGCGTTAAAAATGATTACTTACGTTAACGTTTTTTAATGAAAGAATTGCTTTTGGATAACGTTTTATGAAAATGATAACGCGCTCGTGGTGAACGATTTTTACGTTAATGTAGCTGGCTCGCGCTTACGAATGATTTGCGTTTTCAATATGAATTTTACAACGACGCGTTTTACGTTAACAATTCTTGTGATTTACTCTACTTGAGATTTACGTTAACTTTAGTAAGATTACTAGGTCCCCGTGAAACAGTGAAATGACGGTAAGGATTTAAAACGATGTTAGCAAACAATTGTGAATGAGGCTACGTTAAGTGCGAAGTGAAATGAAATTTTCGCTCAGCGCGCGAGTGAGCGATGCGAGGTGAAACACGTGGAGGAGCTGGGTGGCGCTGCTAGCGCGCAGCATGTCGTTCAAAACAGCTGATTCTCTGTAAATGCGAAGGCAATTTACAACACAAAATTCTACTTTCTTATTCAAGGCGAATTACGTTAATTTTTCTGGCAGGACGATAGATACTAGTACCAAGATCGATATTATTTACGTTAAAACTTTGTGAGACTTACGTTATGGTGCTTAAATTGTTTAGGTAATGTTTAAAGGGTGATAAAAACATGGCTGCCGCTGTGAATGAGACGAAGGTTGGTTGAGACCGCGCAGGCGCGAGAGAGCGCGAAGCTGAATTAGCCGAGAGGTAAGCGGTTACCAACACTTGGAATGAAAACTAAGTTAAAAATGGATTCCCTAACATATCACAGACAAAAGAATTGTACACTTCTTTTGCCGTAAACTATTAGTAAAACACTCCTAACTAGCTAGGCTTTCTCATACAGCAATAAACCTGGCAAAGCACTTCCTAGTTTGATCTGGTCCTTTCTGGCATCTATCTGCACCACAGTGTTCGTGAGAGCTCCTACGAGGACAGCACAAAGTAACAGAAAATTCGCGGGGCAGATTGTTTGCTCGCCGCTAAAATAAAGCTCTGGCGCGTTCGCCGTTACAATAATAAGATTTCTACCTACGCTCTTTTAAACACTTCTACAATAAAAATACTTAAACGTACCTTAAGCTAACATAGGTTATAAATAATCATATTAATGAATGGAATACCTTACCGTGAGTCAGTGTGTCTTCTTTCCCTGCAAGTGCTTGATTTACTTTTTGTAAAAACTAATTTACAGTTTACGTTTTACAACGGATAACAACCGCGATTTCCAAGCTTTTTTTAAGCAAGCTATGGTTCAATCCAGGCAAGATTCGCCAATGTTACGTATATAGGGCCTTGTGGAGAAGCTAGATACGTAAACAGAAATGATTGAGGGATTTCAAGAGGGAATTGCTTGAACTTACCGTAAACTGATAGTTATGATTTTTTCTTTCTTTAGAGGGAAGGTCGCCATAAAACAACTCAGCTCGTTACTTTAAACCTATTTATTTACAAAAAGGCCCGTGCTGGCCTGGAGAAAAGTTAGATGATATTGGCCCCCCCACGTTGGGGCTTATAGTCTCATTCAATTCAAGCTGATTTTCATTCACGTGGTTAAGGCCACACTTGCGGACAGAGAGCCGGCACGTGACTCATGGAATCTGGAAAAGAATCCCAGATTAAACGACATGAAAGAAAAAAATGACTTCTTGCTTTGATTAATTAATTCTCTAATATTGAGGAAGGTAAACTCGAATGGTTCACTGAGGTATGCACGAAAACTAGGTCTTGAACAAGTCACAAAGGGGAGCACGTGGCTCCCGATGAGGACAAAGGGCTTCTGATGTAGAAGGGGTAAAATAAGAATTGGAAATGAATTTAGCAAGAGGTCGTATGTAGTAAAAGGTGCTGGGTTGAAGTTTACACTTTCAGACGTACCTTTATGCAATATTCTGGGTATCCTTGTAGAAGAATGCGGTCCGACCTCTGTTCAGGTCTGGGGTCCGGGTCCACCAGTGCGTCGTGGGTAGGCCTAATTCTGGGAGGCTGGCAATTTGACCTCTGTCCGAGATAACGTCTCGCGGCGCTGAGAGCGATACTCCTTGCTTTCGAATCACGGGGCTTCCAAAAACCGCCTCGAGCATTGCCTGAAAGGTGGTAAACACAACGCCAGCAAATTGGGAAGGAAAATAGGTCTTATTGTAGAAGTCCCTAAAATCCATCTCGAAGCCTAAGCTACTCTTGTGACCTGCCTCTCTTACCCTAAGCTTCCGTCAGACCGGAAAATATCATTCCTACGACATCCCCACTCTCCCAACAACAGTAGCTTCAGGAGACGGCATGGCTGTCTACTTTTATAATTAAACAAAACTAAAACTCTGCTGGAAGGCGAGGCGTTCTATACGTAGCATTATTAAAAAAAGTTTGGAAAACTAAGTGATAACTCGTAAAAAAAACATTTATGTTGATGAAAAGGAGGGATGTGTCACAACATATTTCAAAAACTTAGAGATATGTCCATAACACTGTAGTTATATGAGATTAAGATAAGCACAGATGTTTAATACCAGGGATATATTTCCTGTTTGTAGAGTAAATAGTAAAAAAAATTTAATGATTTTAAGATGGTTCAAATCAGTATTTAATGATCTGTTTATAACTGACTCTTTTATGCATTTATTTTGATTAAAGACATATGATAATGCTGTTTATTTTCATAGCAGCCGCAAAGAATATATTTGATGATTTTATTTTCAAATGGTAAGTTTTAAAGGCTGCAGCTTGACTTTTCCATCCAATCATTATGTTGTATGTAGTAATTTATTTTTTATTAGAACAATCTACTACCTTTTATTTAATTGAATTTTCATGTTTTCATTTTATAATGGAGTTGTTTGAATAAATTTCCTTGTTTCGAATTCAAAAGCTAACTGATCTCTCTTGAATTGTAGGAATTTTTTTTTTATACAGATATCTACCATCCATTAGATAGTGATGTGTTGATTTACAATTTTCTTTCTTTTTGCTTTCCTTTTATGAGATTAAGTATCACTCAGATTTCTAGAAGTATCGTTCCAAGTGTGACCAAATTATGCAGTGATCGTAGATTCGTAGTTGAATTGTTGGAAGTGCACAAGTGTGAACAGGGTACTTGAGTCTCATTTCACAATTTAATTTTGTACTTTCAGTATTTCTCTGATATATATTTTATACTTCAGTATTTCTTTCTCTGTACTAGGCTGCTTTCCCTGTTGTAGTTTTCCAGTGCCAGGTCATCAGACCAAACTCATAAATTAGAACCCTATTGGGTTCCTTGCATTCTGCTTTCCTGACTAGGGTTTTCACATGGCTAATAATAATTTGTACTTTATTTGCAGCCGGATCTTGGTTTGGGAAAAATTGATTCGCCACCGAATAATGAAGCAAAGCTTGTGCCTCTTGTAGAAATAACTTCAGTCAGTAACATTGGTCAGTCGTATTTACAACCTGGTAAGTTCTTTCCTTTGGCGTATAATTGCAGTAATATTTATCACTATAGATTTCAGTATCACATGATTGCCAGTGTTTTTTCTCTTGAGCTAGTCATTTTCACCTCAATATTTCTAAAGAACAGGCATACAGCTATTGCAGACATACATTGCATGTGCATTTATGTTTGCTTGGAGATATTTCATGTTTTTATTCAGTTTAATTGTCTTTTCATAGCACTGTAGCAAAATGAGAGATTTCTCAAAAATTTGTAACACAACTACTCTCAATCCATCATCCTTAAATCACATCTTATATTAGGTATAATATTCTTTGATATAAAAGGCTTGAAGTTTTGCTAGGCAGGTTTATAAATTTTTAAAATGGCGCTTCCTATTAAAAAAATTCTTGAGGATGTGCATTCGACATGTATAGGTACCCTGTAGATTTGCTGCTGTATCACAAATATGTCAGAAATTACCATAGAAAATATGCTACCACAGAAATGTGGCACCATCTGTGACTAGAAGTGTTATAAAGAGCCCTTCAAAACTATTGTCCTAAAAATTTTAATGTGGAATAATTGCAGTTTTATTTCATAATTTTTATGAGAATGGTGATAAATCAGCTGAAGTGGCAACTACTGTAACCAGATGGAAAAGATCCATTACCTCAGTGACTATATATTATGTTTATCTAAAACTTATCATCTCTGATGAGAGGCAGGAGGAGCACAGGACAGGCATTCATTCTGCAGGTAACTCTGTGGGGCTATCTGCAAAATGAGTTGTGCAAATAACTCCATAGTATCGGAATACACTAATGTAAAAATGACAAATTTTTAACTAATTTGTATTTTTCATAACCTAAAAACCTGAGGTCTTAACATTATGATAAATACTCAGCGCCAGTTGAAAATGTGTATGTTGCTATGTTTTGATTGCTCACAGCTTTTAGGATAAGATTGTTGATGCTATGATTATTAAACTTGGACTGTTGGGAAGGTAAGGTTTAAGAAATCACATGATAACCTATATACTTTTTAATCAGATTTGTAACAAAATGAATTGGTGAAGTTTGATAGCCAATTTGGAATACCATCACTTCTCATGATTCTCCCACATTGTCAGTCATTATTAAAAGTAGCATATTTTTTATTTGTGAAATTGCATAAATATCTATTACTTTGTAAAAAGCTGTTACTTTTGCTTGAAGTGCCATCCTTGTGGCCCTTCAGAATGTTACAATCCTTCACGTTGATAAGGAATAAAATTTAATATTCTTTTAATATTCTTTATGGTGAAATAGGTTGTGGTCACTGGATCTTTGATCATTGCTTATTGTGGGAACTGTTCTGATTATTTTGTATTACTTTTGTAATATTTTTGCATCTGATGATCAAAGTACTGTAGATTGTTTAGAATATTCAAGATACCATTACATGTAATGGTATCATTAACAAATGAAGTTAACTTCGAATGAATATCTGTAAAAATTTCCCTTCTGTTGCAGAAGCAAATTCAGAGTCCAGTGATATCTTAGGAGATTGCTCTTCATCATGTGTTTCATCTCATTCGACTTCTGAATCATCTGGCAGTTCTAGTTCAGGATCTACTACTTTCACAGCTTCTAGAGATTCTACAAAAGGTGCAATTCCCAAGAACAGTGTGTCTAAAACTTGCTCTTCAACTCACTCAAAAAGTAATGATGACACATCTAAAGACCCTGTAGCTGTGGACAATAACAAAAACATCCATGATGAACCTAGACCTACAGTAGCAAATCCAAACCCAAAAGTTCCAAGTTATAAGTGCACAAATTCTGCCGAAGATAGCATAGAGGATAGCATCACATTCAATCCCAAAAAGGTATTAGGGGTGGAACAAATTAGACAGCTTTTGAAGTCTAGTGCTCTTAGTAATGACAATGCTCAGTTTTTGATCAAGAAGATTCTTCACAGCGACAAGAATACGTCTGAATTTCATAATACAACTGACATAACTGAGTTAGATGCCAGTACAGAAGTTTTAGAACTTAGAGCAAAGAGAGAAGCTCTTATGTCATCGAAAACTCAAAATAAAAAACTTCAAGAATTGAAAGGAAAGGAGAACATCAATTCATTATCTCATGTAAAACACTTCAAAGCCCCAGATCGTATTCCCTTGCAACCCGCTGTGAATTCAGAAAAAAATGTAGATAGTCCTGTTAACAAACATATGGAACGGTTAAAAGTTCTCAGGACTGGGTCTGCACCTTTGCAACTCACACAAGATTCAGTTGGGCTTGAAGCTCATATTCACTGTCACCCAAAAGCAAAACAAGTAGGTACTGATTTGGGAAAAAATAGCATGGATGAAACCGTGCGAGGTATTCCATATAAATCGAGAATATTAGAAGATAGTTCAGAAATCTCAGCTAACGAGTTTTTCACGATTCATCCAGCAGTGGGCTTTGATTCGTCACTCCTTGTGCCCCACGTTCCAATCCTAGAAAAATATCTTCCAAAGGTAGTTCAGAATGAGAATCCTTTCGTTATTCATGGTAACCAGCTGTACACTAAAGATAAAAGACCAGCCAGTAATGCAAAGACAGCCTCTAGACCATTGCCAAGGATGGGGTTAGCTTCCAGTTTGGTTAAAGCACCTTGTGCCAAAAACTTCTATGATAAGACAGTGGATGTTGACACTAGGAATTTAAATGAAAACTGGTTATCAATAAGCCACAAATTTGTTGTCATGCAGATCTGAAAAGTACCTCTTTATCCCCATTCTTCAAATTCAAGTGATGGGGAGTCAAGACGTTTCTTCGAGTGTGCCGTATGGCTTGCAGGCTATAGGTAACGGGTTGGGTACACTGCCACTTCATGCACATACTCCAAGTGGTGCCTCACCTAGACAGCATTGGTCACAAGAAAATATAGCTTCTGACAGGCAAAGCCAAAGTAAGTTGAAATTATTAGTGTTGTCTTTTCTTTTTGGTGTTCCATGAACCCTTTTAATATGATCATAAGTTCTTGTGTATGTTGTTATTTTTGTTGCACTTACTTGTTCTATATCTCATATACCATTAATTTGGTGGCAGAATTCAAGATACAGTAATACCTTGAACTTATGCGAGGTTAGGT
Organism: Macrobrachium nipponense; assembly: GCF_015104395.2. NCBI lineage: Eukaryota > Metazoa > Arthropoda > Malacostraca > Decapoda > Palaemonidae > Macrobrachium > Macrobrachium nipponense. Next base: position 50,361,165 of record NC_061104.1, on the reverse strand, counting down.
TCCAGAACCCCTTGCGTAAGGCGAGGATTCGTGTGAGTTTGATACGTAACTAAAAATGCTAATAAATGCTTATTTCTAGAGTTTAAACACTAAATATGACCCTAGTCATGCTCCCAAAGTATTAAGCTAACTTTTAAATGAAGTTATAGTTACTGTAATTTTATTTAAAAGTTAGCTTAAAAAATTACCCTTAAAAAAGAAATAAATTTTTGATGTAAAAATAGAGTATGTACATTATTGTAATGGGTACTGTATTTGCCACACTAGCACATTTACAGTACCGTATATTTCGGCGTATAAGTCGACCCTTTAGCCCCAAAAAATCATGCCAAAATTAGGGGGTCGACTTATCTAATGGTAACAAAAAGTGAATCTTTATTATTTTGGCGTATCGGTACAGGAATCCAGGCTCTACAGTCGGCTAATAACAATGACAGCCTTGTTGAGGTAACTATGTATGTAAATACCAGTATTAAAAACATTTCACACTGTAATACGACAATAATAATACATTAGAACCTCCATTACCTTAAATAAAATGAAAAAAATCAAAGTAACTTGAAGAATCCCCAATCGCACAGCAAGTGTAAACATTGCGTGGCCATTTGTAGTACAGTATTTGAGAAGGATGCGTTCACTCTGACAGTTTTGTATTTACCGGGGTATTGTTCAATAACATTTATGGTATGAAATCTTGTATATAATAGTAAATATGTATTTAAAATCCTTCAAAATGACTTGAGTCATCGTCACTTGAATTAAACAATTCATCAGACAAATTATCATTCACGGTTTCATCATAAGGATCCCAGTTTGAATCTGGTGAATCAACTGCAGGTTCGTTTTCCCTCAAATGAGCCTGTTTATGCCATAGAAGAACTAATGGTCAAGGAATATTCCAACATAATAATAAAATACTGGCACGTCGTTTTAACAACCTAATCAAAACATTAACTTGAGTGGCAGTTTGTACATATATATATACGTAGGCTGTTATGCAGCCTTAGTTAGCGCTTTGTTTACATTACACTCGAGTAACGTATCTTTCGTTTCTTCATTTCTTATCATATTTGCCAGTATTCATCTTTTAATATTTACACAGATTTGTTAATATACCGAGTATATTACGGTTGTATTTCTTATGGTAAGTAGAGCAACTTATGTACCGTAATAACATTCAGGTTTTTTATTTATATGATACGTTTTACCCTGCTGCTATTTTGAGCGTACGGTTGGCCTCATATTTTATCGGTCGACTATATACCCGATATTAGTTAAAATCATAAAAATTTACTCAGAATTGGGGGGTCGACTTATACGCCGAAATATACGGTAGGTATGTACTACATATACTAATGTTACCCATAATTCAGGGAATGCCATTTTCTTTTTCACTCACAGAGTAAAAGAAGTTTTCTTTGTGTTATAGGTAAAACTTCAGAAGTCACAGTCAAAGAGAAGATACAGTTCAATAAATAAAGAAAAACATTTACGTAATGTTGTAGAAGGTACAAATAAAATTTCAATCAATTTAAAATTATGTACTGTACAGATAAAGACTTACAGAGAAATACAAATGAGCATAATTCAGTAACTGTACGTACTGCCTTTGTATCATATTATGTACAATAATGTAAATACAGGCAGTTTCCTTGGGTTACGATGGGGGTTCCACTCTCGAGATGCGTCGTAAAGCCAAAGAAAATCGTTGTAAGCCGGAACATCATCAAAAATCCTAAGAAAACCTTACTTTTAATGCTTTGGGTGCATTGAAAACTATGTAAACTGCATTCTTATTGCATTTTTCATCAAAAAACCTTCAAATATTGATTACTTTGAGTTTTTGGTGTCGTATTTCATCTGCCAGATCAGTATTGTAAGTGTCGTAACCCTGGAAATAATTTCTGATGAATATAATTGAAAAGTGCCTTAACCTCGGAACGTCGTAAGCCGAACCCATCGTAACCTGGGACTGTCTGTATAATAAAATTATCCATACTGATTTTACACTTAAAAGCAAGGAAACTTATAAATTACTTCAAAAATTAAAAAACACTGCAGGGGTATCATCTTTGAAAAGAGCAGTAACTTTGCGAATGGGTATCCCATCTTGTAAGAGTACACTAACTGAATGTGCTGGAATTACTTTTGTATCATATTTATGCATGTACAAAATAATAATAATAATAATACATGTTTCATACAGATTTTGCACATCAAAGCATGAAATCTTATATGTAAATTGATTCAAAGATTAAACATAAACACTTCTGCAGAGTTTCTTGAGGATTTTGCAAATGCTGCTTGTTTGTGAAATAATTGCTTTTGCCTTAGTTAGGTTCGAATGAAAAGTTCATACGTTTGTGAATTCGTGCAACTTGAAGCGTTTACTGAAATATTTATGTTAATATTTACATCAATTATGAAATTAAGTTTTTTTGTTGCAAAATGACTGATTTATGTGAAATGATTAAAGATGCGTATATATTCAGTAACAAATTTTTATTCATTCAAAATTTTTATGGCAGGTGCAGAAGATAAGGTGTATTTTCCCAAAGAAATTGCATTTTCAAATTCTTGCATTCTTGGCATGGGATCTGAAGAAGTGATAACCTTCTTCAATCCTAAACATCGTTGGGTCCAGCTCTCCATTAGATTAATGCAGGTTGGTTCTGTAATTTGTTGTAAATTTATTATAAATTTGGTGCTTTTTTGTTGGCTAATTGAAATGTAAGGATATGTCAAACAACATTTGAACAGATTAATGCATTAGATTAAAATTTTTAAGAAAGCAAATTTGCACCAAACATTCATGTTGCACTAAAAGTAGTACCATAACCTTTTAACATTTCTAACGTCTCACTAAGTCTTCCTGCAAATGCACCCGTAGTGTATCCATGCAATATACAAACATCTTTATTTTACCTGTGTTGTACTTCGTGGTAATGTGTCACGTTAAATAAGAACGTAGTCCTTATCAAGCTGATATGGCACAGTTCTTCCCAAGTCCCAGTCACCTGTCTCAAGCTATTGTACATTTCATTGGCCATCAAGATAATGTATGACAGGTCAAGCATATTCTAGTGCAGCAATGTAGATGTTTAGGCCTCCCATACAGTAGGGATCTGTGCCTGAAGCTCCATAATTCAAGTTCTTGAGCTTGTAACAAAAAAACTGTAATATGTTTCAGTCCTTTACTTGAAATGCTAGACCCACATCTGGGATCTATATTCTATTTCAAGGAAGGTGAACTAAATCCTGTCATCCCTTCAGGCGGATGCTCCTTACTGATGGGATCCATTACATATGTCTCGTAAGTCCCATGTGTGATGCAGTGATGTATTATGTCATAATATAATTGCCCTTTACCTCCTATATTGTAAAAAATGTTGGTTTAGTTAGTTTGTCGACAGTTTATTTGTAGTCCTCAGTAAATTTTGTGTTAAAACATGGCAATATAGAAGATTGGTGACCTTCAAAAACCAAGGACTGCTATCTGAAAAAAATTTACTGCCGTAGTTTATTGAGCTTAGTGGATAAGTTGCATGGTGTTGATATATATATATATTTTTTTTTAGTGCACTTATATTATATATAGGTTTCAGGCTATTATGAATTAAGTTTTTCGTTATTAAGTTAATTTCTTCTGGTCCAGTAATGCATGTTATTACTATGAGATTATTTGTGCTTCTTGTGTCATTGTTTTATTTGTACAGGTACTTACACATTTTTGTGACCTTTTGTGTAAACAGTGTCATCTTATTGTCAAGTTTTGGTTATTTATTATGTATTTTATCTCACTTGACTGGTTATGCAAGGGCCTAGTTTTAGGCATCAGTATTATGCGCCATCAATTTGAAGGATTCAGGTGGGAAAGAGTTTCCATTACTTCTATAGCCTATAAATTCACTAATGGCAACTTTTAGACTGGCTAAAATCAAGAAGCGGGCAGCTCATGAGCTATGAGCTAATAGTGATCATGACTAAGGGAGGAATTACTGCTCTGATCATGACTTTAAGGTGGGAAGTACTGCCTCTCTCATATAAAGCCTTATTATATATATTTGCTCGTAAATATACCAAGAGTTTGGTGTTGGTTTTAGTTCTTATTTTTGATGATAGTATGTCAGTTATAATTGTCATTTTGAAGAGAAATATTAGAAAAAATATGTATGATCCAAAAAAATGATTGCATCTATGATCTCTATAAATTTACGTAAATATTTTACAACAAATATTCTAAGAATTTGTTACTGATTTTAGTTCTTATCTGTCTTGATATTGTATGAGCAGTAATTATAATTTTGTTCATGCAACTTACCTGTCAGATATATATATAGCTGATAATTTCTGACGACCGACAGAATTTAAAACTTACGACACACGCAGTGGGAGTCAGGTGGTTAGTACCCATTCCGCCGCTGGGAGGCGGGTATCAGGAACCATTCCCATTTTCTATTCATAATTTTTCTGTCGCCGGTGTTGTGAACATCTGTTTACAGCACCTCCGTCTGGATTTGGAAACTTTTTGCTACTTGGAGTATCCCTTTTGGTTCTTTTTTTTGGATTAATTGACTTGGATCGGTGGCTAGGCACACGTTATTAGTGGATTGATTTGATTTTGGTTTGGACTTCTCTTGGATAATTGTCAGGTCTAGTAACAAGCTAGCGCTAGATTTTGCTCTAGGACTGATTGTAGAGGTAGGCTACTGAAAGCTTCAGTAGACCCACATACGGTATGTAAGAGTTGCAGGGAGCATGAAATGTGTGTATGAAAGCCGTTGCAAGAGTGCGAAAGATTAACAGATTCTGAGTGGAAGCGTATGATACCTATCTTAGGAACTGAAAGGATAGGTTAAGGAGGTCTTCCTCCAGGAGTGTTTCAGGTGTGCAAGAAATTAATGTTTTCTCCTGTTAACCCTCCTTCTTGTTAATGCTCCTAACCCTGTAGTGTTGCCTCTGGGCCCTGAAGCAGTGTCAGTAGAGAGTAATACTTTTGTCCTTAATTTTGGAGTCGATTCGTAATTTAGAATCGAAAGTGTTGGCTCTTGAGAGCAAAAAGTGATATGCAGAAGTGCAGTGATACCCCTTGTAGTGGAGGGTGCGTCAGATTGGCCTCGTTTCGCCTCTAGGCCTGGACCTCTGCTTGACTCCCAGGACCTGGGGGGGTGGAGGGAGCATGTCGAAAGCCGAAGGAGGGTTACAAGGAACCCCCACCGATCTGGCGTGCCTTCGGCAGTTACTGATGAAAATCCCCAGACTGCCAGGGAGCGTGCACGGGCACGTCTCCTCAAGGAGTGTTTTTCGTCATCGGAGGCTTCATCCCCACGTAAAGGGTGGAGGTCTCACGGTGCTTCCCGTCCGCTGAAAAGGACGGCGCGTGATATTGACGCTTCACGTCCTAGTTCTCGAATTTGCGATCTTCTCCTGACAGTGCGTTCGCTGCTTTTCCGCCGCAGAAAAGGCGTAGAGAGTCTTCGGACTTGGATTCGGTTAGTTCGTGCGAGCGATACAGTCGCTCTAGAGCTCGGGAGGAGGCCGTACCTGGGAGGAGGGAGGAGGGAGGTGTCCCCTCGCCGCTCTCCTGCTCACAGGATCAGTCCCATCCCCGGCGCAGGGAAAGATTCGCCAACCAAGAGGTGTATTCAGTCACTGCAGCAGCAACTTCAGGACGCTCTTGCTTCTAGAGAGTCTCTTCCAGGCGCGTCGTAGAAAGGATGAAAAGCTTCCTGTGAAGAAGTCAAGACCTGCTCTTTCTCCTCGCTCGCCTCTCTCTTCGTTCGAGTCTCCCTCTAGAGTTCGTTCTGCTCCCCAGCAGCTCTCTAGAGGAGGTGAGAAGTTGTTCGTTTCTCGCTCTCAGGATGAGATATCTCCCGCTCGCAAGTCTTCGAATGTTCGCAAGCGAGTGGTGGACGCTGAGCGCAGCTTCTGTTGCAAGTGGAGTGCGCTTCCGTTGCCGCCAAAACGCGCACCTGTTTGTGATAAACGTGCACCAGTGGCGGCAGCCGCGCGCTGGCTGACGCTCGGCGCGCACCAGTGGAAGCCAAGCGTGCACTAGTGGACGCTCGGTGTGCGCCAGTGGACGCCAGGCGTGTTTTGGTAGATGTCGAGCGCGCACACTGTCGGCGCCAAACGGTGTGGATTCGGACGCCAAGCGCGCGCTGGTGGACACCATTCCTCACCAACGCAAGTTCAGGTGGATGAAGGAACCCTTCCTGTTCGTCAATTTTCTTCAGAGTTTCCTCCTACTTCTCCAGTTTCTGAGGAAGGAGTTAGCGATAATTTAGTAGGAGCAGAGGAAGAACAGCAACCAGCTCCTGTCTCATCGGGACTAATAAAGTTTTTTGATGCGTCTTCTACAGTCGGAGTTTGGAGAAACTTTTCAACCGGAAGCCCCTCGTACTCCCCCTTCTCAATTTTCTTCTTTTAAAGCATCGAAGGCATCGGGTTCGTTAAAAATGAAGAAGTCGCTTTCCACGAAGCCAAGCTTTCCGGAAAGTCCATGAGTGGATGGATAAGAGAAAGCGTCAGGAAAGTCATCTTTGGCTTTACCGCCATCAAGACTCTGCGGTAAAGGAGGCATGTGGTATGAGACGGGAGGGACGTAGGTGTTAAACTACCAGCCTCTGCTCAAGGTGATTGTCGGGAAGCATCGTGGACGCCTCCAGAAGAGCCCTTCTGTCTTCATCAAAAGTCACTTGGACCCATAACGAGTTCGACTTCCATCTAAAAGGCCTCTTCAGGACTCTAGAGGTCTTCAACTTTCTCGACTGGTGTCTTGGAGTTTTTAGATGCCAGGTCAAGGAGTTCTGATACTATTAGTCTGGGGGAGCTGTCACGTGTACTTTCTTGTATGGACAAGGCCGTCAGGGATGGTTCTGAGGAGTTGGCTACGCACTTTAGCTCGGGGATTCTCAAGAAGAGAGCACTCTTCTGTAACTTCACGGCCAAATCCGTCTCTTCAGCGCAAAAGGCGGACTTACTTTTCGCTCCGTTTTCAGACCATCTCTTCCCCCAGACTATGGTTAAGGACATAGCATCAAGCCTTCAGGAGAAGGCAACGCAAGATCTTCTGGCTCAGTCTTCTAGAACGGCCTGCAGCTGCTTCATCTTCTGGGTTTAGTTTCGTTTACCAAGAAACCGAAGCCCTTTCGTGCTGGATCTTCCTAAAACAGAAAACACCTCCAGAAGAAGAGGCTCTTCCAGAGGAAAAACCCCTGCTCCGTCAAAGAGTAGGAAGTGATTTGGAAGTCCTTCAGACGCCTTTGGTAGGAGCCAGGCTTCTTCGGTTCGCGAAAACGCCTGGGAACCGAGAGAGAGAGATGCCGACCCTTGGTCACTAGATGTTGTGAGGAAAGGTTACAGGATCCCGTTCTTGAAGTCACCCCCGCTATCCTCAACACCTAAAGGATTTGTCTCCCTCTTATCGAGGAGAGAAACAGAAAGTGCTTTTCGATCTGCTGGAACAAATGATCGAGAAGCAAGCGGTGGAAGGAACAGGTCTTCGACCTGGAATCTACCAGGATTTTACAAAACCGTCTGTTCCTGGGGTGCACGAAACATTCGGGGGGGGCGGTGGCGAAACCCGTCCTCGATGTCAGCAGCCTAAACCTCTTCGTTATAAAGAAGAAATTCAAGATGGAGACGCCTCAATCAGTGCTGTCAGCTTTGAGACCGGGGGATTGGATGGTCTCACTAGACCTCCAAGACGCGTATTTTCACGTCCCCATCTATCCCCATCAAGGAAATACCTGCGATTTGTCCTGAAGGGGAAGGTATTCCAATTCAGGGCACTTTGCTTCTGTCTGACCACAGCGCCGATGGTTTTCACCATTCTGGTGAAGAACGTGGCAAGGCTGCTTCATCTAGAGAATATAAGGATCTCTCTCTACCTAGACGACTGGCTTATTCGAGCTTCATCGCTTGAGACCGGTGTCTGGAGGACCTGCACACGACCATGTCGTTAGCGAAGTCCCTGGGCTTCTGGTAAACCTCGAAAAGTCGCATTTGACTCCTTCTCAATCTTTTAGTCTATCCTGGGGATTCAGATGGACTCAGTGGCTTTTCGGGCTTTTCCGTCCCAGGGGCGACAACTTCAATGCTTGGAAAAAGTGGCGACCTTTCTGGGGAAGGGAAAGAACCTGCTCGGTGAGGGAATTGGATGAGTTTGCTGGGGACCATTTCCTCACTGGAGAAGTTTGTTTCTCTGGGAAGGCTGCACCTCAGACCTCTTCAATTCTTCCTAGCCAAACAGTTGGAAGAACAAACAAGATCTGGAGGCGATCTTGTGTTTAACGAGAGAGGTGAAGGATCACCTAAGTTGGTGGTCAGATCCACGGAAGCTCGCAGAAGGGCTCTCCCTCAAACTTCGGAACCCGACCTATGTTGTTTTGATCCGACGCGTCGTCCACGGGTTGGGGAGCAACACTAGGAGGGAAAGAAGTGTCGGGCACCTGGAGAGGGGAACAGGTGTCCTGGCACATCAATCTGAAAAGAGCTGTCAGCGATTTACCTGGCTCTCAGATTCTTCCAGGAAGAAGTATCCGGCAAAGTCATTCAGATCAACTCGGACAACACCACAGCACTGGCATACCTAAGAAATCAAGGGGGAACTCACTCGCCTTCTCTGTTTTGCCATTGCAAAGGAACTCCTTTTATGGGCGAAAGCGCAAGAAGTCACTATCCTGACAAGGTTCGTGTCAGGAGTACAAAATGTTCGAGCGGGGGGGACCTTCTCAGTCGACGAGGACAGCTTTTGCCGACAGAGTGGACCCTTCACCAAGAGGTTTGCCAGTCGCTGTGGGACCTGTGGGGCTGTCCGCAGGTGGATGTCTTCGCAACTTCCAGGACGAAAAAGACTTCAGCTCTATTGCTCCCCAGTTCTGGATCCGGGGAGCAGTCGCAGTAGACGCCCTACTTTGGAGTTGGCGGTCGGGTCTAGACATATACGCTTTTCCCCCGCTCAAGATCCTCGGGGAAGTGATGAGGAAGTTCGCGGCATCGGAAGGAGCGAGGATGACACTCATCGCCCCAACCTTCTGGCCGGCAGCCGACTGGTTCACAGAGGTGATTGTCCTTCCTGGTAGACTTTCCGAGGACTCTGCCCTTAAGGAAAGATCTACTCAGACAGCCCCACTTCGAGAGGTACCACAAAAACCTCCCCGCTCTGAGTCTGACTGCGTTCAGACTATCAAGAAGTTGGCCAGAGCGAGGGTTTTTCAGACCTGTGGCGAAGGCGATTGCCACCGCAAGGAGGCCCTCCTCAATCGCTCTGTACCAATCGAAGTGGGCTGTCTTCAGATCCTGGTGCAGGAAGAAGGGCATTTCCTCCACCACAACCTCTGTGAGCCAGATAGCTGACTTCCTTCTTTATCTGAGAGAGGAAGTGAAGTGGTGCTGTTCCAACTATTAAAGGCTACAGGAGCGTGCTTTCTGTAGTCTTCAGGCACAGAGGACTCGATTTGACTAATAATAAAGACATTCATGATCTCATTAGATCGTTCGAGACTAAGAAGGTCATCCAGCCTAAAGTACCCTCGTGGAACTTGGATGTGGTGCTCAAATATTTGATGTCGAGTCACTTCGAACCGCTTCATTCAGTTTCTATCAGGAATCTGACGAAGAAAAACGATCTTCCTAACCGCTCTGGCGACGGCGAAGAGGGTTAGCGAAATTCAGGCCATTAGCAAGCAGATTGGGTTTTCAGACAGTAGTGCGATTTGTTCTTTAAGTCCCACGTTCTTAGCAAAGAACGAGAATCCTTCCAACCCGTGGCGAGGACCTTTGAAATCAAAGGGTTGTCAGAAATAGTGGGAAAATGAACATGAGAGATTCCTGTGTCCTGTCAGGGCTCTAAAGTTCTATCTGCAGAGAACTAAAGCTTGCAGAGGTTCATCTGACAATTTGTGGTGTTCAGTGAGGAAGCCTGATCTTCCTATGTCGAAAAACGCACTGGCGTTCTTCATCAGAAATACGATTAAAGAAGCTCATGATAAGTGCAGTGATAGTGATTTGAAGCTTCTGAAAGTGAAAGCTCACGAGGTGAGAGCTATTGCTACTTCGGTAGCGTTTCACAAAAATATGGCGCTCAAAGATATTCTGAATGCACATTTTGGGAAGCATTCGGTGTCCGCTTCAACACTACCTGCGGGAGGTGAAAGTGACATACGAAAATTGCTTCTCCCTCGGACGATACATTGCTGCAGACACTGTTTTGGGGGCAGGACCGGTAACACTAATCCTATCCTTTAGGGATTAGGGGGGTTTTTAACTTGTGTTTTATGGTTGTGGGGTGACCGCCTGGGGCGGGTCTCCCTTCCATTAGCTTAGTTAAGTGGGATACCTTTGGTAAACTAAGCCAGGTGGTGGTATTTTTGTCTCGTTCCCGTCATTAGTATGGTCCATGGTCTAGTCACGTCGTGGTCTCGCCCCTGTTGACAGATCATCTGGAGTGCACCAGCTTCATAGGTCTCTACCTTGCTGGCAACTCTAGTAGCACAAGCAGACTTACGTGGCAGTAATCACGAAGCCAGCTATGCTAACAGGTAAGGAACCAAGATATCAAATATCTGCATATATGTGTTTCCTAAATCCTCTATTCTGTCTCTCCCACCACCAAAGGTGGGATTCAGCTATATATATATCTGACAGGTAAGTTGCATGAACAAAATGATATTGTAAGATGATACAATTAAGTTTGTTCATACTTACCTGGCAGATATATATAATTAATTACCCAGCCCACCTCCCTCAGGAGACAGTGGAAATAAAAATTATGAATAGAAAATGGGAATGGTTCCTGATACCCGCCTCCCAGCGGCGGGAATGGGTACTAACCACCTGACTCCCACTGCGTGTGTCGTAAGTTTTTAAATTCTGTCGGTCGTCGGAAATTATCAGCTATATATATATCTGCCAGGTAAGTATGAACAAACTTAATTGTATCATTACAATATCATTTTACAAGTAAAATAAATGTATTTATTAGAAAAAACATGTATAACTTGGTTAAATTTACTATTGTCGTGTAAAAGAGGCCCCACAAGGGGTCGTAAATAGTCATCTTTCATCTTTTCAAAGATAATAGGGAAAATAAAATATATATATATATATATATATATTATAATTTCTGGGCTTTTGACCTGTGTCGGCCTGTGAAATGGTTCCTTTGATACTATTTCTGAAGAATAAATATTGGCTTATTCATCCTAGAGAAAAAAGAAACAATATAATGCCAAGATAAATGGCTCGCTCACTTCTTATAGAAGGGTCGGTATAGTAAGGAGCGAGTGGAATCACTACCAGAGGTCCCTTGCCATTTAGCTTCTTCCTTCGACAAAACCCCCAGAACTACGGAGGAGCCGTGTACAGCTCCCGGTCTTACTACTACCGTGAGCGCCTCCGACGCCTGAGACGTCATTCCTTTCGATAGCGCGCGTTACACCAAACGTTAAATTTTTTTCGGTGCTGTGTTTCGCTCTATTTGGATTTATTTGGATTTGATTTTCAAGATGTCTTCAACTTCTGCTTCTAAGTTAAGTACTGTTTGGGGTTACTGATCTCATTTTATGATGATCTTCGTGTTTTATACATATTCGGAGCCTTATCGGCCGGTATGCCCCTCGACCGCATGGCGGTACGGGTTATCTCTTTCGGTCTTCCATACCGTTAGAGATTTCCTTTTTCTCAGTACTTTAGATATGGTTACTTATACATAGTCTCTATATCTTTATGCAGTTAGTTTTTTAGTTAGGCCTCCACGGGGCAGCGCTCCGACCGCACGTTTCGGACCTTAGTCTAGCTATGCCTTACATTGTTAGGAGTTTTATCAGTCACGATTGAGAGTCATATCATCTTAATTATTCTGATGTTCTCTCTTTCCCTTCTCTAGTTCCGGTATGGCGATTAGCTTCCCTGTTATAATTTATTTACCGTTAAGTTAGGCTTTCATACCCCAATTGTCGATTGGTGATTAGCCTGCCCGCCGTTTTCTTGAACTAGAGGTTAAATTAGGCTAACATACCCCTTTTCTTTTCTTCGATCGGCGATTAACCTAATTTCTGTTTGCTTAGCTTCGTGTTCCCGTGTTAGTCTAGCTTTAAGATATCGCTTTAATTTTTATTTGATTGATTATTATAAATAAAATCCTATTTATATCAGTGATATTGATGTTGTTCCGACGGTTCTTCCCCACCTCGTATCTTTCACCTGGCTGGGAAGACCACCGGTTTATCACGGTGACCACCCGGTTTACGGGTCCCCCTCCCCCTCCCGTCCCCCCATTCCCCCCCTCCATACATTGCCATCCACGTCGATGGGTGATGACTCATTTCTCACAGCTAGCGTCCGAGTCTGCATGAGAGGGGTGACTCACGGGACTGGGTGGGGATCTCCCCTCCCCTACTGGTACTCTCACTCGTCACGTGCCTCGGGGGCTCGGGCCCTCCCCCTTCTTCTCCGTCCTTAACTGGCCGCTCAGGGGGAGGGCTCCCCTACCCCACATTCTCCCTACTCTTTCCCCTTCCCCCTCAGTCAGTCCGGCAGGTGTCTATCCGCCGCTACCAAACATAGAGAGGGGGGGAGGGAATCACTGGGTTTCCTATCCCACTTAGGATAGTTCACACGAGCACTTATGATATAAGGGGTTTTTATTTTGTTTTATTTGTGTTTATTTAATGTTTAGAATCTTTTGCGTTACTGCGGGGGGTTGTTTCCTGTTTCCTTCTCGTAACTATCCCTTCCCGCTTCGTTAGAAAGTTTGACATTGCTCATCAATATTAATTAACTCCGGGCCATATGGAGAACTCCGGGCCCTACGGAGTCTATTTTAGTCATATGACAAGTGAGCTTAGGCGGAGGCAAGAGACTTTCTTCCCCCTCGTAAGTTTTCTACGTAATATTCATACGTAGATCTCTATCCGTCGGTCCTACTCCGGCACCCACGGTATAGTTTGCATATTATTCCACCAGGCAGGTTGGTCATTGGTATCATGATCTTTGACTTACAGATGTTGTGCCAGGAGATTGGGTGCAGTGCCATCCTCCAAGACCTATGCGGCCATTATAGTATGCCGTTTCTCATGCAGGATGTGCAGTGAAAGTGGAGGATTTTATCGTTTGGCATCATGAAGCTTGCCAAACCTGCTACTTGCTAGTAGGAGATGCCTCACTAGTAGTAAGTTTCTTAGCACTTTCTTCATTCATTCGTCACCTGGAATACTTGTTGTTATATTATACCTTTCACATATGAGACACATATTCAATAATAATCTCAACACAACAGACATTCCTCCCCTATCCTCTCCCTAACTCTAGACCCTTTTTTACAGGTTCTGATGAAGAAAAGAGAAAGCTTTGTCGACTCTCAAAGCTTGGGTAGGGGGTTTTGGTTTTGGCCGGAATTCTAAGGGCCGCCCCTACATTCTTACCAGGATATGGCGGACCTAATATTCCCAGAGCAAGGAAAGGATCAGTGGTGGACCCGATAGCGGCCGCCCCTTTGCTGGCCGACCTTCAGTCATGATCTCCCTACAGGAGGGGGATTTCCCAGAGGACGTTGCAGAAGACGTTGCGGCAATGAACCTCGACGTTGAACCCATGGCTATTGACTCCATGGGTACAGTAAGGGTGTAGTAGGGGCAGCTCCTGTGGGTTCTCAGGGCCCTTTCCTGAATTCCCTTTCTCCATCACCTTCTACTGATCCTTCTACTTCCACTTCTTTCCGGGGCTTCACTGAAGAGCAGCGGTCTGTCCGTCCTAAGGCTACTTCAGTGATCCCCAAGGCTAAGATGACCGAGGTGAAACTTAAAAAGTCTCTCCCCAAGAAATCGGTCATCCTGACAGACACTATAACTCCGGCTCACCACCCGGATCAGTTAGGTCAAGGGAGGCCTCTTCCTCTGCGTCGAGGTCCCCCAAACATAGATCACGTAAGGATCGCTCAAGTCCCTCTTTTTGATCCCGAATCCTTTTCGCTAACATTCTGGAGCAGGTGGGAGTGATCGTAGGGGCCTTGGTTGACAACAAGGTCGGCTCGGTGCTCTCCAGCTCTCCAGTTCTGTTACGTCTTCCGGCCAGTCGATCCAATCGCTGGCGGAACGGCTGGCCGCTCAGGAGAATGCCATCGCCGTGGGATCCAAACCTCGATTGCGGCAGGTTCCCCTCTATCTGTGCCA
>NC_061104.1:50235971-50346491 GCF_015104395.2 Macrobrachium nipponense | reverse complement strand
TTCAGCAACTGGACCAACAGCTTTACGTGACTTCCGAACCACGTTGAGAGTGAACTACTATCACCAGAAACACACAACTTTCGCTCCTCAATGGAATGGCTGAGAATCGAACCCGCAACCACCAAGGTGGGACGCTAATACCATGCCAACCACGCCGCTGAGGCGCTACCCTCTATTGCAGACTGAACACCTATAACATACATCCACAGTTAACACTGTTTAAACCATCTTGGTTTCAAAATGCCTAAAAAATTCTTAACAGTATAAAATATAAAAGTTACTTATTAAAACTAAGTTTCAATGTGTACTGCGAAAGAAAATCATACTGTATTAACTTATTTTTTCATTTTAATACGTGAGGTCTCTTTCTGTATTTTCCTTTAATTTCTCTTACTTCTTAATGAGCACCATATTCTCTGGGAACTTGAATTTCAAATCAATGGCCCCTGTGGGGCTTGTTCCATAAGAATAGGGTTCCTCTTCTGAATTATAATATAATAATAATACCAAAAGTACTGCATAAGACAGATGCTGGGTACCTACTCAAGAAATTAGGCAACTGAATTAAACTTCTGAGGTTCACAGATGACATAAAGCTGTATGGTAAGAGCATAAAAGAAATAGATACCCTAATCCAAACTGTAAGGATTGTATCTGGGGACCCATAGGATGGAGTTTGGAAAAGAAAAATGTGCCTTGGTCAACATACAAAAAGATAAGGTGACAAGGACTGAAAGGATAATGCTACCAGATGAGAATAGCATCAAACACATAGATCAGACAGGATACAAATAACTGGGAATAACGAGAGGATATGTAATGCAAAGAGATGAAGGATACGACCAAGGAATAAGTATGTGAACAAAGGCTGAACTCCACAGCATAGACCAGAAAACAAGGAAACATATGACAATACACAAAGCACTACACACAAGAGCAAATACACATACTATACATATCACAAAAGGAAGGAGGAAGACGGCTACTAACCATAGAGGACTGTATCAACATCCAGAGCAGAGCACTGGGGCAATATGTATCTGAAAACCAGCAAAGATAAATGGCTAAGGAGTGATTGGGAAGAAGGACTGATAAAAGTGTAGACAAAAACCCAGAAATATAGACAGGAGAATGACAAACAGAACAGAGGAATGGTACAACAAACCTATGTACATACAGTACATGAGACAGACTGAAGAACTGGCCAGCAATGAATCATGGCAATGGCTACAGAGGGGAGAACTCAAGTAAAAAACAGAAGGAATGCTAACAGGGGCACAAGATCAGGCCCTAAGAACCAGTTATGTCCAAAGAACAACAGATGGAAATAACATCTCACCTATATGCAGGATTTGCAATATGAAAAAACACCATAAACCATAGCAAGCCTTGCACAGAACCAGTACAAAAAGAGGTATGATTCAGTAGCAGAAGCCATCCACTGGAGCCTGTAATAAGCTTGCAGTAATAGTTGGTATGAGCACCAACCTGAAGGAGTGATAGTAAACAATCAAGCAAAAATCCTCTGCAACTATGGTGTCAGAACAGACAGGGCGATACATGTCAATAGACCAGACGTGACATTGATTGACAAAATCAAGAAGAAAGCATCACTCATTGATGCCACAATACCATGGGACACCAGAGTAGATGAGAAAGAAAGAGAAATAATTTACAAGTTTCAAGACCTGAAAATAGAAATAAAAGGATAAGGGATATGCCAGCAGAAGTTTACCCATAATCATAGGAACACTAGGCACGATACCAAGATCCCTGAAATGGAACCCTGGAAAAACTAGAAGTAGCTCCAGGATTCATGCAGAAGTGTGTGCTACTAGAAACAGCACACATAGCGAGAAAAGTGATGGACTCCTAAGAAGGCAGGATACAACCTGGAGCCCCACACTATAAAAATCACCCAGTCGAATTGAGTGACTTTGACAGTCCGATATATAATGAATAATAATAATAATAATAATAATAATAAAATAATAATAATAATAATAATAATAATATAAAGGCAGTCCCCGGGTTACGATGGGTTCGGCTTACGACGTTCCGAGGTTAAGGCGCTTTTCAATTATATTCATCAGAAATTATTTCCACTGTTACGACGCCTACAACGCTGATCTGGCAGAAGAAATATGACACCAATAATGCAAAATAATCAATATTTGAAGGTTTTTTGGATAAAAATGCAATAAGAATGCAGTATACATAGTTTTAAATGCACCCAAAGCATTAAAAGTAAGGTTTTCTTAGGATTTTTGACGATTTTCCAGCTTACGACGACTTTCAGGTTACGATGCGTCTCAAGAACGGAACCCCCGTCGTAACCCGGGGACTGCCTGAATTATTTTTGTACACAGAAGCAAAAAAAATCTTCGTCTTTACTTTCATAACCTGAACTTTTCGAACGTAGGGACTTTCATAAGTAGAAGTTCCACTGTATAACTTTTCAAAAGATTTATGAAAAATATGCACATTTACTTTTTCTTTGCTTATATTAATTTTGCCACTATGTTACCTATTTAGCAGTGGCATCTTGAGCTTGTACGCTCGTACCTCAATTTTTTGCTTGTGTAACAAAGCAAAAAACCGAGTTGCAGTTATATTATGTACTTCTATCCCATGGAAAAAACAAGCAAATTGCAGTGTTGCAAAAACGAATGTATATGCGAGTTGTCTCTTTTAAAATCAATTTATGCAACAATTATAAATAAAATGTTATAAAAATGTAATTCAATAATGATAAAAAATTTTATTACTCGGACACGACTGAACAACCTATTCTCTTCATCATGTGAAGGGCTGTTACAAAGACTTCAAATTGATATGCGTACTGCCACTGTATCATACATAATTACGTACAAAAATAAAATAAATACCCTCTAATACATTTTTCATACACATTTTAAACATAAAAGCATGAAAACTTATAACAAAAACCTAAAATTTCATTAACAAAACGAGTTACAATTAGCTCCCAAATTAATAATGTATAACCATGTGAAGTCTTTGTTAATGCATTTTTCGGAACAGCGGCTGATGAGAACGAACATGAAAAAACATCCACACACTGATAACATGGAGGGCAGTTACAAAAGCTGTCTTTGTACCATATTTATGTACAAAAATTAAAATAATCTATACTTAATATATTTTCATACACATTTTAAACTTAAAAGCAAGAAATTTATATAATTGAGACATCGGTCGCTAAATTTGCACTTTTTTAACTTTACATTTTGGAAAGAGTAGCAGGCTGCGGCGGACAAGAACGAACATGAAAAAACATCCTCTGATAACATGGAGGGCAGTTTCAAAAGCTGCCTTTGTATCATACTTATGTACAGATATAAAAATACACTATACGTAATATATTTTCATGCACATTTTAAATATAAAAGCGTGAACATTTATAAATCGACACATCGATCGCTAAATCTGCACCTTTTTAACTCTTATATTTTCGGAAGAGTGGCAGTTGGCGGCGGACAAGACTGAACATTAAAAAAATCCTCTGATAACGTGGAGGGCAGTTTCAAAAGCTGCCTTTGTATCATATTTATGTACAGATATAAAAATACACTATACGTAATACATTTTCGTGCACATTTTAAATATAAAAGTGTGAAAATTTATAAATCGACACATTGATCGCTAAATCTGCACTTTTTTAACTCTATATTTTCGGAAGAACAGCAGTCGGTGGCATAGAACAGCGTCATGGGTGTATGGTTTACCCTAATACCTATGTAATGAATCTAAATAAAAATTTTTAATATCATCTGCACACCCTTTACTATGGTCAGAATGGTATTTCTGCTCATTAGACATAACGGGCTTGGGGCGCTGTTAACAGAAAATTGTGCCGTAAAAATACCTTTAAATACCTTATTTTTTAATTAATATTTTTGACGACCGCCGTAAAACCGATTCGACCCTAAATGATTGCGCCACTAACCACGGGCCGCCTGTACTTGAAAAATCCAGCAATTTTTGTCATGGGGTAAACTTCAGTGCCTTGGACAGTCATCTATATTTTGAGAGCTTGTCCAGAAACCAGGCATGATAACACTATAAATCATGGAAATAAGTTTTAATAAAATCTATTTCATCTTAGAGAGCAAGACCACAAATCCTATGGGATCTTAAGAAAATGCATACTGTTTCTCCATTTCATGTTCAAACTATTTTGAAATCCAACTTGTTTTTCCCAATGATACCTCTATAAAGGGAAGGATGCTGTTTGGATGAATTACTGGAATTCAAGGATCAAAGAAGGATACAAGAGAGCATTTGTTATTAACTTAAACAAGGCAATATACCTTCTTTTACATTTCTCCATATTTCTGTCTCGTGATAGTATCTCAAAAAGTGCGTTTTGAATTACTACTTCCTATATAAAGGAAGGGCAATGTACGTGGGGCACACAAACTAATATTAATAAAACCAGAAGTGCTTACTGCATATTTATTGAGGCGTCATCCTCAAAATCGTCCTTGGCAGACTCCCCAAGGGAACCTAATGAATTGCGAGAGGCTGACAAAAGCTTGGAGTCTTCCAGGGCATGGCAAAGCAGCGTTGAACGGGCAGAGATCTGAGCAGCACTAAATCTGATCTGGAGACAAGTTGTGATTTCATTAATTTTCAAGTTAGGATTTCTAAATAAAAAAAAATATCTTACTATACCAAAAAATCCACTACCATCACCATATCAAGGGACAGAACATATTCACGACTAGACTTTTAAAGCAAATAAAATATAAATGATAAATTTTCCTTTGATATACAAAAAGTTTTATGATTAAATATCACTCATGTCACTAGAATAAATACAAAATTACAGGAGACAACTGTCAGATGTTTGACAATATGAATTGCAATTGTACAAATTTAAATATCAGCAATATAAAGTCACCCACATCACTAGGGCGAGAAATATCTTCAAAATGACTGGAGCTATTTGGTTGTGATACTGTAGACAATGCTTGAGAAAAATCATCATGAGAGCAATGGGTTCCACTCCTTAAGATTTCACGAGTAGGATGGAGATACTGATCTCCTAAGCCTGAAAATACCAAAAAGGTTTGATTATATTTTATGTAAAATTAACAGAGTTGTGTAATTTCACTTATGCTTAACAACAGAAAAATAGATTTGATAAGTGCTGCATGTTATAAAATTTTGTTTTGGTCACTGTCAGAAGTATATTGCTGATGCTGTGTAAGTCCTTGTAAGTCCTTGATCAACATGTCATTATTTGACAACATATACGAAGGGACATTGAACAAGTTTGCTTAAAAAAATATAAAATCGTAAAAGGTGTCCGTAAAAAGAATTAACCTTTTTATTTATGATGAACTACACCTTTTTTCAAAAATGGTATAATCTGGTCATAATATAACAAACATCAAAACTCTTCAGCCAAAGGTCCTAATGTCGTAACAACGCTCATATCTTGGCTACAGACTTCATAACTGTCAAAACATTTTTACTAAACAAAGTTAAATGCTCAAAATCAGTGTACACCTGAATTTAGTCATAACAAACTGAATAACAAAAAATCTTTAAACAATCTGTGACTCTCTAAGACACTTGTGCATAACTGGAGACATTAAATAAAACTTTGAAACATTACTTTCAGTATTGGCAAACATTTAACCAAAACTTTAAACACGAATTATATTTCCTGTAGAGTTAGAAAATGTTATTGTCATGATACAATAAAGTTTTATGCATACTTACCTGGCAGATATATACTTAGCTATAGACTCCGTCGTCCCCGATAGAAATTCGAATTTCGCTGCACACTCTACAGGTAGGTCAGGTGATCTACCGCCCCGCCGCTGGTGGCGGGAATAGGAATCATTCCCGTTTTCTAAGACAGATTTTCTCTTCCACCTGTCTCCTGAGGGGAGGTCGGGTGGGCCATACACCGTATATATCTGCCAGGTAAGTATGCATAAAACTTTATTGTATCATGACAATAACATTTTTATGCATTCAACTTACCTGTCAGATATATACTTAGCTGATTGGCACCTTTGGCGGAGGGTAAGAGACAGCTAATTTACTGAAACAGACAGGAAACAACATATGTTGTAGGTAATAAAATTAAAAACCTTGATTCCTACCTGTGTTAGCGAAAGACTTCATGGCTACTGCCTAGGAGCCCATATCGCTTCAAGAGCCTCAGCGAGGTAGTGACCTCATGCTAAGAGTTCTTGATGGTCTGTTACAGGGGTCTTACCCACTTACGCTTCAGAACCTTAGGATCTTTGTCAATGGGGTCCTTTCCACTTACATGACAAAACACCTTGCCTATTGGCATGATCATAGAGCACGACACTAATCCCGATCACCTGATCCTCATTGGGGTTAGTACTAAGATTGAAAGGAGTCATCCCCAAACATCCTTTCTAGCAACCCACAACTCAACAACAATATTAAAACTAATTGTTATTAAAAAAAAAAAAAAAAAATATTAAAAAACCAAATTTAAGGAATCAGCGTCTGCTCCATTTCCCAGCATAGTATCCGCTGATACATAAGGTCCAAGAGAAAAACATTTATCGTATGTTATTCTAACATCCTTTAAATAGTGGGATGCAAATACTGAATTGCACCTCCAATAAGTTGCTGCTAAAATGTTTCTCATGGACATATTCTTTGTAAAAGAAAGGGAAGTTGCCACAGCCCGGACTTCGTGAGCTTTCACTCTCAGCAGCTTTAAAGAGTTCTCTTGGCAATTCCTATGAGCTTCGGTAATTACATTTCTGACAAAGAACGCCAGTGCGTTCTTTGACATAGGTCTTTTGGGGTTTCTTACCGAACACCAAAGACCTTGTCGACATCCCTGAAGCTGTGTCTTCTTTTCTAAATAAAATTTTAAGGTCCTGACTGGGCAAAGGGACCGATCCAACTCTCTACCTACTAGAGAAGAGAGTCCCTTGACTTCGAAACTTCTAGGCCAAGGTTTAGAAGGGTTCTCATTCTTTGCTAGGAAAAGATCCTGGAAAGAAATGACAGCCGAGTCTTTTCTAAATCCCACCCGAGAGTCCAAAGCATGCAATTCACTGATCCTCTTAGCAGTTGCGAGAGCCAACAGGAATATGCATTTGCTAGTAAGATCTCTGAATGAGATTTTATCTATAGGTTCGAACCTGTCCGACATCAAGAACTTTAGGACTACGTCAAGGTTCCAACTCGGGGGAATCGACGATCTCAATTTCGTAGTCTCGAAAGACCTGATGAGATCATGAAGATCATTATTCTCGAGATTCAGCCCTCTGTTTCTAAAAACAGCTGAGAGCATGCTCCTATATCCCTTGATAGTGGATACGGCCAATTTGGATTCTTCTCTTAAGAAGAGGAGAAAATCCGCGATTTCGGTTACAGAGGTATTGGAAGAGGACAGCTTCTTCGACCTACACCATCTACGGAAAACTTCCCACTTCGATTGGTAGACCCGCAGGGTAGAGGCTCTGCAGGCTCTAGCAATTGCAGTTGCCACTTTCTTTGAAAAGCCTCTCGCTCTGACCAGTCTTTCGATAGTCGAAAGGCAGTCAGGGAGAGACTTTGGATGTTTTTGTGGAACCTCTCGAAGTGGGGTTGTCTGAGCAGATCTGTCCTGTCTGGTAGAGATCTGGGGAAGTCCACCGTCCATTCCAGTACCTCTGTGAACCAGATTCGGGAAGGCCAAAAGGGAGCAATTAGAGTCATTCTCATTCCCTCCGATGCCACAAATTTCCTTACTACTTCCCCCAGCAATTTGAATGGGGGAAAGGCGTATGCGTCTATGCCTGACCAATCCATGAGGAAGGCATCGATCGCTGTGGCTCTGGGATCTTCTTCTAGCGAGCAGAAGTTGTCTACTTTCCTGGAGAGGAACGTGACAAACAGGTCGATCTGGGGTCTCCCCCAGAGTGACCATATTTGTCTGCAGACTCCTGAGTGGAGTGGTTCTTTCTGCTCAACCTGTCTGCCCTTAGGTTTTTTACTCCTTGGACAAACCTTGTACGCAGAATAATGCCCCGTTCCTCTGTCCAGGTTAATAGAGCTCTCGCTATTTCGTTCAGAGTGAAAGAGTGAGTGCCCCCTTGATTCCGGATGTAAGCCAGAGCTGTGGTGTGTCGGAATTGACTTGAACTACCCCCCCTCTGACTTCCGCTTCGAAGTATTCCAGGGCTAGATGAATTGCCAGGAGTTCCTTCGCATTGATGTGCAGAGTAGTTTGTTGTCTGGTCCAAATACCTGCTACTTCCTTTGGACCCAGTGTTGCTCCCCAACCTGTTTCCGAGGCATCGGAAAACAACACTCGGTGAGGGTTCCGAATCAAGAGGGACACCCCTTCGTTCCTTGTTAATGGGGTTAACCACCACTTTAGGTCGGATTTTATCCCCTGTTGGATGGGAAAAATGTCTGACAAGTCTCCTGTCTTTTGACTCCATATCCTCTTTAGATAAAATTGCAGAGGTCTGAGATTTAATCTTCCTAGGGAAATGAACTGCTCTAACGAGGAAAGGGTGCCCAGCAAACTGAGCCATTCCCTCGCCGAGGTCCGTTCTTTCCCTAAGAAGAAGTTCGAGATCTTTTCTAAGCCTTGAGTAATTCTGTCTTGAGATGGAAACGCCCGAAAACCCCGAGAATCCATCTGTATCCCCAGATAGACTAGGTCAGTCTGGGGGATCAATTGTGATTTCTCGAGGTTCACGAGCAGTCCCAGAGATTTTGTCAACTTCAAAGTCTTCTCCAAGTCCCTTCAAGCACTGAAGTTCCGATTTTGCTCTTATTAGGCCAATCGTCCAGATAAAGGGATATATTTATCCCCTCTAGATGTAGCCCATCTCGCAACATTCATCATTAGCCTCGTGAACACTTGAGGGGCCGTAGAAATGGCCGAAGCATAGGGCTCTGAATTGGTATACTTTTTTTTCCCTGCATCATGAATCGGAGATATTTCTTCGATGATGGATGCAGGGGGACATGAAAGTACGCATCTTGTAGATCTAAGGAGACCATCAAATCTCCTGGACGAAGAGCCGCAAGAACCGATTTTGATGTTTCCATAGAGAACTTTGTGTTCTCCACAAATCGGTTCAATGCGCTCACATCCAGGACCAGTCTCCACCCTCCCGAGGATTTCGGAACCAGAAAAAGACGGTTGTAGAATCCTCGGGAATGCGGATCCCGAACCACTTTGATGGCCTCCTTTTGCAACATCTGTTCTACCAGTTGCAATAATGCTTCTTACTTGGCAGGGTCCCTGTATTGGGCTGACAGTTCCCTCGGGTTCGTAGTCAAGGGAGGTCTGTCTCGGAATAGGGGATCATATATCCCTTTTTGTTTACCAACTGGAAAGGCGGACCATATTTTTCTGCCTGTCTTCCGAGTCCATTCTTCGGAAAATTTCCGAAGTCTGGCTCCTACCGGTGCTTGAAGGACTGTTGTCTCATTTCGCTCTCTTGATAGGTCTGAAAGAAGACCTACCTCTCTTCTGCACTCCTCTCTTCTTAAAAGAGGGTCTGGCCGAGGAGCTCCCTCGAAAGGGCTGTTGAGGAGTCCGATTCTCTCTCTTAATAGGACCCGAAGTCCTCGATTTCTTTGCAGATTGGGCCAAGAGATCTTGTGTGGCCTTTTCTGTCAAAGAATGAGAAATATCTTTCACTAGATTTGAAGGAAACAATTGGTCCGACAGAGGAGCATACAGAAGAGATGACCTCTCAGTGGGAGTAACTGCTTTCATCAGAAAAGAGCTAAATAAGACTCTCTTCTTCAGAATACCAGTTCCAAACAGAGAGGCCACCTCTCCTGATCCATCCTGAACCGCCTTGTCCATACAGGAAAGAACACTATGAAGGACTTCTGGACTAAGAGATTCATTCTCTTGTGTCTTTTGGCCAACACCCCAAGGGACCAGTCTAAGAAGTTAAAAACTTCTAAGACATTAAACAATCCCTTGAGGAGATGGTCCATCTCAGAAGTCCCCCATGTGATCTTTGCTGATGACAAGGCTTGTCTCCTAGAAGAATCTACCAGATTCAAAAAATCTGCTTCGGCAGTGGTCGGGAGAGCTAGACCCCGTGATTTGCCCGTCTCGTACCAAATTCCCTTCTTTCCTGATAGTCTGGAAGGAGGGCAGGTAAAGACTGTCTTCCCCGCCTTCTCCTTGGATTCCAACCAATTTCCTCTACGAATCGGAGAGCCTTGTTCATGGAAATGGTTGGCTTCATTTTAATAAAAGATGATTGTTTCGGGACCTTCGTGCTTGTAAATAAGGACCTTGGAGAAGGAGGAGCAGTCGGGCTTAAAGAGTCCCCAAACTCTTGAAGTAAGAGGGCTGCCAGTGTCTTGTAATCTGACAAACCCGGAGCCGAGTGGTCTTCAGAGTCCGAAACCTCTTCCAAATCCAATTCCGAAGAGGATTGTTTATTTTCAATAGGAGACTGGCCTCTTGCAACATCCACCCCACTCTCGCAAGAACGACGACCGCCTGTGCGATAACTTGCGTCCCTACGAGAGATAGGTTGATCCTGCAAAACGACCTTATCCTTCTCCTGGCAAGAGCGATGGCCGCCTGTGCGACACCTTTCTCTCCTGTCAGACGAAGGATGTCCTCTCCTATCGCTTTCTCCGGAACCACCTATGTCTTGACAAGGGAGGGATACTGGCCGCCTGTGCGACAACTAGAGTCCCTGTCAGGTAAAGGTTTATCCTTCCGAAAGCTAAACAAATCCTCTTGGCTTAATTGTCTTTTGGAAGAAGTCCATCTCTTATTTGTCACTTGTGGCTCATTGCGCCGGGTTGGCGCTCGTGATTCCTTGTGCCAAGCTGGCGCTTCTGGCGCATTTCGGCAGGGTGGTGCTTCTGGCGCTTCTGGCGCATATGGCGCATCTGGCGCTTCTGGCTCTTCTGACTCTTATGGAGTCTCAAACGCATCTGGCGCATTGCGCCAGGTTGGCGCTTTTGGCGCATTCTTCATACTCCTCTGAGTATAAGCCGAAACTTTCGTTTCTTCTTTCCTTCCCTTCGTCTTCTTTATAGGAAGGAAAGAGTCCTTTCTTCTGGGAGTCTCCTTAGTAAAAACTCCTACTAAGGCCGAAAGTTGCTCCTGCACATTTAGGAGAATTTTCGCAGCCGCATTCTCTTTTTCCTTCCCTGATTCAGGTGAGGGAGGTCTAGAAGCGGAAGGAAACTCCGATTTCTGTTTAGGAACCAATCTCCTTTTCTTCTTCTCACAAGGTGATAGATCGGAGAAAAGCTCAGGGCTTGAATCCAAAGTTGGAGCCTTCCAACTTCTCTTTAAGGGGCGTGACAGTTCATCAGAACTCCAGCCCCTTACATTCGGTGAAGAATCTGACGAAGAAAAACACTTTTTTAGGATGCTTTTTCGATAGCGATCCTTGGCAGTTCGGGTCGTCACAGAATCTGCCGAGGGGACGCCTGATCGGTGGGGATTCTCCATAACCTCCGTAAGGCTTTTGACATTCCTTCTCCTCTGGGCCTGTGAGCTTGGAAGAGGTCTAGGCCTGGGAGCGAGATGAAGCCGATCAGACGCACCCTCCACTGCACTAGGGACACTTAATTCACTATCACTGTGCTTACCTTTCAACGTCAGCATTGACGTTCCATCCTTGTAGTGCAGGCTTTAAAGATCTGCAATTTCCGTTGCGGATTTGCAGTTACTTAGCTAGAGGAAGAAGATACAGGTTTAGGGTTAGGTGTTAATTTAATAGGCTCGTTAGAGCGAGACCTACTTACTCTTCTGGAGGAAGCCTTCCTAGCTCTATCCATATCTAATTTCCTTAAATATGAAATTAAATTCTTCCATTCTTCCTCATTCATATTTACACATTCATCACAGGTGTTAGAAATTGAACATTCATTCCTTCTACACCCCTTACACACTGTGTGAGGGTCTACTGAAGCTTTCGGTAGCCTTACCATGCATCCCTCATTTACACACTGTCTTCTAACCGTAAAGCTAGAATCCGACATCATGAGAAATATCCAAAACCAAGTCCAAAAAACAGTCCACGAAAGAGTATGCCAAACCAAAGATCCAATACGTCACCAAAATAAGCGGCTTAGAAGATCAATAGCGATGAAAAAATCAAATCAGGAGTAACAACAATGTTGCTGTCACGGCCGATAGAGAAAATCTGTCTTAGAAAACGGGAATGATTCCTATTCCCGCCACCAGCGGCGGGGCGGTAGATCACCTGACCTACCTGTAGTGTGCCGCAAAATTCGAATTTCTATCGGGGACGACGGAGTCTATAGCTAAGTATATATCTGACAGGTAAGTTGAATGCATAAAACTAAGTTTTTCTCCAAAGGCCTTAGAAACGGGAGAATTTCAGGGGCAATCAATTTGTTACAACAGTCTGAAACAGCACCTAGAACACTGCAGGTACCTCAGATCAATGTAGCACAAGTAGTATGTATGTACCTAGTATAACATTTCAGGGATATCCAGTAAAATCTCAAGTAGGAAGACATGAATAATCATAACTTAAGATTTGGACTGCATTGCCAAACCTATTGAAAAATTTAGTAATACTGTAAGCAGAATAGATCATGTATACAGTATTTTATTTACAGTAGAAAACTAAGAAAAATTGTCATGGGGAGTTAATAAAATAGTCATTAACTAACTTAAATAAGTCAAAATAAACATGTACAAAATAATAAATCATGTACAATACTGTATACTGTAAAATTAAACATACAAATGAACATTGACAAACACATATTAAAGGATATCAAAATATGAAAAAAATAATTTTTTTCTTGCTTATTCAGTTAAAAATACTTCTCTCAGAATACATTTGAGCAGATACCCATTTGAATGCCTATAATCATTAGCCATTACATCCAAGCTGATTACTTCAATGGAACAAGTAATTTCCCTTTCCATGAGGGATTTCCTCCAACAGGCCATGGACATAATGGAAGGAGCAGCAACTCACCGATCAGACACTTCAACTTGAAACCAATTGAGTTTTTATTTCATATCATTTTTAAAGACCAAAAAGCAGTTTTCAAACTTAGAATTTAACCTTGACTTGAGACTAGGAATGGTATCGGTGTCAGATGCACGGGGGTATGTGGAGGAATAAGAGGAAGATTGAAGATAGGAGAGAGATTATGTCCAAGGGAAGAGGGAAAGGCCAAACAGAAGTCAGTCTAGGCTTAGAAGAAGAATCTCTACTCAAAGAGGCCCTACTTCTGGCACAAACAGTTGCCTTCCTAAGCCTATTCTTCTCAAGCATCTTCCATCTACTATCATCCTAATCTTTGTATTCAGGACAATTAACCTCCCTTGAACATATCTGTCCCCTACACTTAGTGCACATGGTGTGTGCATCACAACAAAGCTTAGTTAGTCTAGTCTTACAGAATAATGCTGCAATAATGAAGACTGGAAGCGCTAGAATCTGACATAGCTAACGGTAAAAAGCAAACCAAAACAGGCAACAGCTTGAGAAAACTAAAGTTGGTATGTCACCGACCTCAGTAAGAACAACTGACGAATCATGAATCACGTTGCGCAGCATAATTAGTTTGATGCTGTATAGCTACTGTCACGTCCACGCTCTGGTTGCAGTGGACAGGGCCTGTAACCCCCATCGTAACAACAGCTGTGTTACTGAAAATTCTGAACCTAGGATGTTGTGCAAGCGTAATCATTAGCTAAGTAATTACTAGGGAAGTTACTTGTATAAAAACAATAAACAGGTCAAACAGATAAGTGCTGCAAAGATGACAAATAACTGAAGAATAGGAGAAAAAAAAATTGAACTGTGCCAAGAACTATTTCATGGAAAATATACTTACAGTAACCAACAACGTGAAATTATTGCTGAGCTTGTACATGATAGGTCACAACTGTGTTTGTATTACACAGAGAGTTTTAGATGCCCCTAGATGTCTCAGAAAGGTTGAGCATGAACATAACATTTTCAGGCATTACTTATGTGAGCATGAACATAACAGTTTCAGCCATTACTAACGTATTAATGTAAAACGTCACTAATCTACAAATCAAAATACTATGTGGTCTCATTAGATACCTGACAAAAATTTCTAGGAAATTGCCATAACATAAAAATCAACCATATTTCACAAAGCAGCAATCACTGTAAAAAAAAAAAATATGCTACTTACAGTCAAACTCCATGCCGCATAAATTAAACATGAAACAAAATGTACAAAAATACTCACCAGCAGCTATACACTCTTCATCTTCTCCTTGACTGAAATCTGACCCTTCGTATTCAGATAAATCAGCTTCTAAACCTTCCAATTCTTCTCCTGTGAATTTAGGAGCAACACTCTCTGTATCATATTCATCATCTGAAATGAAAAGTACAGTACTGTAATTGCATATCTATGTTTATTTTACCACTTGGGCTAGAAATTGAAAAATTAAAACTATTTAAAAGACAATGTAGTTGCAAACCAAGTTTAAATATGGGTACTGACAGAACTGCCATGCCTGCAAGTAGCTACCAAACCATGCTCTTGTTCCTTCCTTTGAAAAATTTTGTGACATTTGGAAAATTAAATGGGCACTATAAGAAACAGGTTTGCAGTGGAAAAAGTACTTTTTCATCCAACTTTATCAGTGTACCTTTAAACTTTTAGTACTTGGTCAACTAAAATCCCAATAAATTACCTGACAAAGGTGCATTTGATGGCACACCATTATTTTTTCCTGACCCAGTACTATAGGGTGAAAGGAGCTTCACTTCTTCAGCAGGATATTGAGAAAGTTGTGTGTGGTCAACGAGAAACTTGCTGGCAGAAAGACCTGTGAAAAATGATATTGTTATAATACAATAAAGTTTCATACATACTTACATGGCAGATATATACATAGCTAAGACTCCGTCGTCCCCGACAGAAATTCAAATTTCGCGGCACATGCTGCAGGTAGGTCAGGTGATCTACCGTCCTGCCCTGGGTGGCAGGATTAAGAACCATTCCCGTTTTCTATTCATATTTTTTTTTCTCTTCCACCTGTCTCCGCGGGGAGGCTGGGTGGGCCATTAATTGTATATATCTGCCAGGTAAGTATGTATGAAACTTTATTGTATTATAACAATATCATTTTCATACAATCAACTTACCTGTCAGATATATACATAGCTGATTGACACCCTTTAGTGGAGGGTAAGAGACAGCTAACATGGAATAGACAGGTAAACAACATATGTTGTAGGTATAAATAAACCTTGGTTCCTATCTGATAGGTGGTAGACTTCGTGGCTGTTGTCCGGTAGTCTGCATCACCTCAAGACTAGCGAGATATGTGATCTATGGCTAAGAGTTCTTGTGGGTCTGCCGATGGGGTATGAACCGCTTACTCGGCAGAGCCTGAAAGGACTTTGTCAATGGGTACTGGACCACTTCTATGACAATACACCTTATGAAGGAGCGCAACACCGATCCCGATCACCTGATCCTAACACGAGGGTTCGCGCTCAAATTGAAAAGAGTTATCCTCACACTCCTTTCAAAAACCCCAATAATTTCACTAAGTTAAAAAACTAACTCAAAGTTAAGGATCAGTGTCGGCTCCTTATCCCAGTAACGTATCCGCAGAAACGTATAAACCAAAAGAGAAGGATCTCTCGTAGGTTAACTTGACATCCTTTGTGTAATGAGAAGTCAACACAGAGTTGCCTCTACCGTACAACACAGCTAATATGTCGTATATGATATATTGTTATGTAAAGAACAAGAATTTGCAAAAGCGCACACTTCCTGCACTTTCAATTCTCAGCTGTTTGAAGGAATCAAGTCACTTATGAAGTGCTTAGGAGATCTCCATGTTCCAAAGAAGACCAGGACTTTCTTGAAATGGATCTCTCCCGACTGAAGCCTGAAGCCTGGCAGGAACCTCGCGCCTGGCTGGTGCTTCGCTCTTGGTTGGCGCCTAGCGCTTGTCTGGTACCTTTCGCTTGACTGGCGCCTTGCATCTGGTTGACGCCTCGCGCCTTAGCTGGGGATTCACGCCTAGAGCCTGGCTTGCGCCAGCCAGGCGCCTGGGTGGCATCTCGTGCCAGGTTGGTGCTTTGTGCCTGCCTGGCGCCTTGCGCCTGCCTGGAGCTTCGCGGCTGGCTGGTACCTCGCGCCTGCCTGGTGCCTCGCGCCTGCCTGGCGCCTCGCTCCTACCTGGCGCCTCGCGCCTGGTCGGCTCCTCCCCACTTGCCGGAGCTTCGAGCTTGGTAGAGTCTCGAGGATGTATGGCCATGTCCACATCGGACACTCTTATTTGTCCTATATGTTCGCATCTAGCGCATCTGTGTCAGGTTGTAGGCCTGGTCTTTCTCCTCATCAGACAATGACAGTGTTCTTGGGGCTGTCTACCTCTGGCGTTTTTTACGCCTGTGTAGCATAAGGCTCCTGGTTGGCGCTACATTGTCCGAAAGTCCTGAACATCCACAATAGTAAATCACAAGACTGGAGAAGGGTGGAAGAAATTCTTCCACTTTGAGCTTTGGCCTCTCCGGCAAGGGGAGGTGATTGTAGTCAGCTACATCCAGTATACGATAGGATATCTAACAGTATGAGAGATAAGAGTCTTCCTCCGAGGAGGATCCTTCTTGAGTACTTACCTTGCTCACGAGATCTCTTCTTACCGGTTGAAGGGGCTTCTCGTTGCAGAATCTTCCCTATCCTTGTCCGAAGGAAGGGAAGAAGCTTGGAAGTCGAAGGAGACTCCGAGCTGAAATTGGGAGTACTCCTGATTTCTAGCTCCTTATTGTATCCCTCTGAACACCTTCTGGGAAGCATTTCGAGCCGTCATCGCATTCCAAAGACTCTGTAGGCAAACGTTTTAACCATTCTACTGTAGATGAAAACGTAAGTACCCTGCCTGGACAACGAAACCTCTATCTGAAAACATTGAATCAGGAATAGGGGCTTTTAGTTCTTTTGCCAGACATACTATGCTGGCAAGTGTATAGATATTTAATGTTATGCTGTATATTGATTGCATTACGTACAGTTTATGAACATTTTGTACATTTGCTTTGTATTATTCTATAGAAGAATTATATTTATATTTCCATGTACATTTCCCATTGCACATACTGTGAGACCACTATTTCATTATGCATCGTGGCAACATTGTAATTAGATGTGTCAACACTGCCTTTATTTCCCGCCATATGCATAGTCAGTCACTGTCCAGTGGTCATTGTAGTGACAAGCGCGGACCTGCTTCCCGCTACTGTCGTCTTGATGTCTTGTTTATCTTCATTACAAGATTTTAAAGAATCTACGGGTTTGATTTGTCACCCCTTCATTCCATTTCTTGCATGGATGTATGTGGCAGCATCCCACACATGGTGCAGTGAGTAGGATTATGCAGCATTAGTTGGACTTGATAGGTTACATCAAACTTCCCAGCTGATTCACCTGAGAACTTGCATCTCCCTGGACGTCCAGCGCCTGCTTACGCATACACTGGGCATCCCTCCCAACACATCACTTTCCCTTACAGAGGTGATGGATACACTGCAAAAGCACTTTCGCAGCCTCAGAAATGAAGCCTTACGACGCAGGGAATTGTTATCCTGCAAACAGGCTGTCGGAGAATCGTTTGCAGACTACTACGCACGCCTCAAGGATCTCGCTGATGAAGTGGACTTATGCACTGGCAACCCCACCTCCTGCACTGAACGGCAATTGCAGATGGTAATTTTGATGGGTGTGAGGGACGAAGAGTTAATTCAACGCCTTATTCCCCTCCAACCCTCATCTACCCTTGCAGAGTTCGTGACATGCTGCCGCTCCTACGAATCTACACGTGCGACTGCATCAGCCATTGCATCTTCCCCTAGCCAGGTCAACGCAGTATCTACTTACAAGAAGAACCAGCGTCTACAGAAGAGGACTTCTCATCGATCTCCTGACCAACGTTCTCACCAGTCTCCTAACAGTGACCCTTGTCAATATTGCTCTCGCAAGCACGATTCCGGACAATGCCCAGCCACGGGTGCATCATGCAATAACTGCGGACGCACGGGTCATTGGCCCCGTACTCAGAAATGCCCTGCTAAGGAAGCTCAGTGCAAGACCTGCCAAAAACAGGGACATTTTGAGAAGATGTGCAGGTCGACCAAAAAAAGTCAGACTGGGTACACCAGAGCTTCCACCTCCAATCCTTGAATTTTAAGTCAAATCCCAGCTGCCGTTTCGTGGGTGATAACTTGGGTAGCGAGTCCCCCACACCAGTCACTGTCTCTCTGTCATTTGGCGATATATCAGCACAACTCCAGCTAATCCCCGATACAGGAGCAGACATCACAGTGATTGGCACCATACATTTGGATGCACTCCGCATACCTCGGACAAGGCTTGAACCTCCACCCATGACAGATGTCGTGACAGCAGATGGATCCCCCATGACACCGGCTGTAGGATGCTTCCAGGCAACACTTCGTCTTGGCAACAAGTCTTGCCCAGCAACCATACATGTTCATGAGGATATCCAGACTCCCCTCCTCTCCCGTGAGCATTGCCGAGCTCTCGCCATAGTGTCGCTGGAATTCCCGAAGCCCATCCTCAAGGTAACGCATGTCAACAGATGCGCTCAGTTTCCTGCCTCTGCCATGACGTCACCCGCAGCTGTTAAGGACTATTTTCTTCGGCACTTCAGCGACGTCCTCATATCCAAGAAGGATCTACAAACCCAGCCACTAAAGAAAATGGCAGGCCCTCCAATGAGGATCCACCTGAAACCTGGTGCTACACCATTCGCTGTGCATACACCCAGGCCCATTCCGTTTGCTCTCAGAGATCAAGTGAAAGAAGAACTTGACTCCTTGGTGCAACAGGAATCATCAGACCAGCATGGCGACGAACCCTCTGAATGTGCCATCCCATGGTCTTGGTACCCAAGGACAAAGGTGTGCGCATCACTGTCGATCACACCCACCTAAATTCTCAGGTAGCCCGCCCTACACACCCTTCACCTACTCCCCATGATGCTGTCCGCAACATCTCTCCTACTGCGAAGTACTTCACCACAGCGGATGCCCTGCATGGCTATTGGCAAATGGAGTTGGCAGAAGAGGACCGCCACCTGACTACATTTATAACTCCGTATGAAGGTTCCAGCACTGTCGCGGCCCGATGGGATTTTCAGCAACAGGTGATGCATACTGCCTCCGTGGAGATATGGCACTACAAGTGTTTTCCACACTGTGTGAAGGTTGTAGATGACATCCTCCTTTCCGACGAGGATCTCCCTTCCCACCTACAACACGTGCACCAAATGCTGACCAGATGCCGTCAGTATGGCATCACCCTCAACAAGGAGAAATTTACTGTAGCCGCCCCTGAAGTTAACTTTTGCGGTTATGTCTTATCATCCGATGGTATTGCAGCAGACCCTGACAAGGTATCAGCTATACGCGACTTCCCGACACCGTCCAATGTCACAGACGTTAGGTCGTTTATGGGTCTCGTCAATCAACTTGCCGACTTCACTCCAGACATCGCAGCAGCAGCACAGCCCCTACGTCCACTTATGAGCCCCAAACGCTCATTCGTCTCCGGACGCCCGACCATGAGCGAGCATTTAAGAAAGTCAAGACAGCTCTGACTTCACCACCTGTCCTGGCACCCTTCAATCCTGCCTCGCCTGTGGTTCTACAAACAGATGCCTCACGCCTATACGGTCTCGGCTATGCCCTACTTCAAGATAACGGCCGAGGTCAGATGCGTCTCGTCCAGTGTGGCTCTCGTTTCCTTACGGATACAGAGACTCGCTACGCCACCATAGAGCTGGAGCTACTTGCAGTCACTTGGGCTGTAGCTAAGTGCCGTCTATACTTGTCTGGACTTCAACATTTCACCTTAATGACTGACCATCGCCCCTTGATACCAATTCTCAATCACTACACTTTAGATGCTATTGAGAATCCACGCCTTCAGCGCCTCAAGATGAAAGTGGCCCCCTACATCTTCACTGCAGTATGGCGCGCAGGGAAACAACTTTGCATACCAGACGCCCTGTCTCGCTCCCCACCCCAACCAGTCGCCCCACACCTGAAGATGAAGAGGAGTGCACCACTTCGACTGCACATGTCAGGCGTATTGTTGCCAGCACCGCCACTTCCACTGACGACCAGGCAACAGGACCCATCATTGAAGAAGACAAGTCTCTACAAGAAATCCGCACGGCCGCATCCCAGGATCAAGATTACAGTCGTCTCGTTCACTACGTCTCCAACGGTTTTCCTACCAACCGCTATGATCTCCACGCTTCCGCCCTCCCGTATTGGAAGCTGCGGGACAACCTTTACGCGGATGGAGAGTTAGTATTGTATGGACCCCGGATCGTCATCCCTGCAGCCCTCCGTAGACGCACCTTGGATCGACTTCACGACAGCCATCGAGGGATTGAAGCTACTCGACGTCGTGCAATGCAGACAGTATTCTGGCCAGGTATCAATGCAGATATCAAGAGTAAAGTAGAAAGCTGTGAGGCCTGCCAACAGCTTCTCCCTAGTCAGCAACAAGAACCTTACATGTGTGACGACCATCCATCCCGGCCCTTCGAAAGTGTGTCAGCTGACTTCTTCCATGTAGCAGGGAAATCCTTCCTGTTATTAGCCGATAGACTTTCAGGCTGGCCTGTGGTTGTTCCCTGTGGACGTGACACAACTGCAGCCAGAGTTACAAGAATGTTCTGTGTTTTCTTCCGCGAGGTTGGTGTTCCACTCCGCTTACGAACTGATGGAGGACCCCCATTTTCCAGCCATGACTTCAAGCAATTTGCCGACCGCTGGGGAGTTCATCACATCATCACTTCTCCACATTACCCTCAGGCTAATGGACACGCAGAAGCTGCAGTGAAAGCTGTTAAACACCTTATCATCAAGACTGCCCCATCCGGGAACATAGATTGGAAGCCTTTGATAGAGGACTGCTGGAGCTTCGGAATACACCGAACCCTGCTGGACGCTCCCCTGCGCAGATCCTCTATGGCCATCCTCTCCGTAGTTGTTGGTTCCGCCGGCTCACCCCAGATCATTCACAGAGGAGTGGCAAACTAAGACTGAAGATTACGACCGTCGCACTGCTGCCCAAACCGACCAAGCCATGAGCCTTTACAATTCTCATGCCCGCCCTCTACCCAAGCTCCCCATCGGCCAACGAGTTAGGATACAGGACTCAACGACGCTTCGATGGGACAAGGTTGGCATCGTGATGGGCCGCGGAATGTCAAGAAAGTATGAAGTACGCCTTCCAAGTGGTCGTGTATGGTTTCGAAACCGAAGACATTTACGCCCAGTGGCTAACATGAGTGATGACACCTCTCCCCAAGTCCCTGTTTTCCCTTGCCCTGGCCAGGAAAGAGAGCCATCATTCGAACCCTCCAATGTCCCTCGTCATTCACCTCGACTAGCTCAGAGGAATTAATGTTCCGCTCGAGACACTGCTACGAGCGTAAAGGGGGAGGGAGGTGTATAGATATTTAATGTTATGCTGTATATTGATTGCATTACGTACAGTTTATGAACATTTTGTACATTTGCTTTGTATTATTCTATAGAAGAATTATATTTATATTTCCATGTACATTTCCCATTGCACATACTGTGAGACCACTATTTCATTATGCATCGTGGCAACATTGTAATTAGATGTGTCAACACTGCCTTTATTTCCCGCCATATGCATAGTCAGTCACTGTCCAGTGGTCATTGTAGTGTCAAGCGCGGACCTGCTTCCCGCTACTGTCGTCTTGATGTCTTGTTTATCTTCATTACAAGATTTTAAAGAATCTACGGGTTTGATTTGTCACCCCTTCATTCCATTTCTTGCATGGATGTATGTGGCAGCATCCCACACAGCAAGAACCCATTGCCTAACCTCCATAGAATCTGATGCGAGATTCCAATGCTAAAAAAAAAAAAATTCACTCTTCTTTTTGATCGTTTGGGACCAAGAGAAACAAAGAATTCCCTCATAAAAATTTCTCAAAGAAGTTTGATGAGGAGTAGTTCCATCTTGTCGGAACATAGAATCTGTGGCCACAAAAAAGATCCCATTAGAAGTACATGATATCCTACTCTTGTCATATTGAGGTATCGTATAAGATCCCGAAGATCTTAATCCTCTGCTATCTCCAATCCCTTTATAGAGACAAGAGTATGGCCTTTTACTGCGTTCTTTGATAGCAGATATATAGGTGATTCTTCCCTCTGAAAGGGAAGAAAAAACTGCTATGTGGTTCACAGAGGTATCGGAAGAGGACAGTTTCCTCATTCCCTCTAGCACAATCTGCAGCAATTCTATATCTTGTCAATGACTATTGTCATTTACCTTGAAAAATCCTCTCATTCATGTCCACTTCTGGTCAGTCTGCACGCAGACAGACTCAGAGTGGAGAGGTTGTTAAGGTCCATTTATAATAGATGCTGATAGAATATTCAGACTGTCTTGGAAAAGACTTCCAAAACTTGCTGTGAGAACAACGTGACCTCTGTGAATCCAACCTCTCTAAGGCCAAAATGAGGCATAAAATATTATCTTCTCTTTCTTTGACGCCCTTTATCTTAAATTCTGCAAATAATTTATATTTAGGGGAAAAAAGACTAAAGTTTATTCCCCTTTCTAAAAAAAAATAAAGATGGCGTATATTGCTACCTCTCTTGGTTCGAGGAAAAGGAAGCAGTCTATAGGAAGCATGTTCGTCTTCTACCTTACTAAGAGATCTATGAAGAAGACTTTCTGCAGGTTCTCACAACTCTTTCCAATAAATGTTAAACATGTTAACAGTTATTATCGTCGATCGAGAAGGTTCTCTTTGTTAACGCGAATAGGAGCGAAAAAAGAGATTCTCGATGCTCTTTGCGATATGAGACAGTCGTGGAATTGGCCTAAGTGATTAAATGGGTAACGAAATCAGGAACGAATCTTGCCGTTACCGAGCCTGCTGTCCGAGAGGCTACTGGACTCTTAGGTTAATAACTCGCTAAAACGAGAAAATCTTGGATGGTGCTCTTGGCTCACTGCGCCAGGCTGGCGCTTCTGGCGCAATTTGTGCCAGGCTGGCGCTTCTGGAGCATTGCGCCAGGTTGGCGCTTCTGGCGCATTGCGCCAGGCTGGCGCTTCCTTCTAATTCTTTTTAGGTTATGTGCCAGAACACCTGTGCCTTTATGGTACCCGACATCCTTTCACATGTTAATTCTGTTCTTAGTAGGAAAAAGCTTTAATATACGTAGTATAGTCCATTCAGGGAAACAAGTTCTGCCACAAAGAGAATGTTTCCCATCCGACTCATCCATCTTCTTCTGAGCAGGTACTCTAATAAGCTATGCTTTCGTAAGCCTGAGAGCATTATATAATATAATGTTCTGCTGCGATAGAATCCTTTAATAATGTTACCTACGGTAAACAGCATTGAAAGGTTGTACTATCTCTCTTATTGAAAGCTTCTTAGCAAAAGGCATACAATATTTTATTTATGTTAGCTTAACTATCCCCTCAATCCGAGGTTAAGACCGCGATTGTAGGGGAGAGATACGGATAGTTATTCCCTCCCGCAGGAGAGAGAGATAAACCCGACCGTTCATGACTGACACCTACAAGGTACTGCGTTGGTCTCAGGCTCTCAGCGAAAGCAGTCCGCGTTAGCCGTCTGGCCTTACTCTTCCAGAGTTACCAGCTACTCCATTTAATAAAGGAATTTTAAAAAATTATTATCGAACTTCAGGAAGTTCTTATTAAAGCATATTTAAGCGAAACAAGACTTCGATAAATCTAGAAGCTAAGTAGGTGTTGTCTTAACAATCCCTTTAAGCGTAGTCCTTCCTAGGAAAGTCCTAGAAGGATACTGGTAATTGAGTTGCACAGAAAAGAAGTAACTACGGTATGTGTTTATGATTTGACCGTATCGTATTCTCATACAGCAGAAACTCTACTACCTTCTACTATCTTCGTTCTTTTCATTAATAGAACGATAGAAAGAGTAAATATATATCCTTAAGGAAGGAAGTTAATCCAGGAACTCTTTAAATCTTCGTGATTTCCTCATAAATCGCGGAAGATACAGAATTCCTGTTCATCACTAGGGTTTACGGAAGGAAGTAGATATTTCCTATCCGCCATCATACCCAAACGTCGATGAGATTCTTATTAAGAAAAACTCCCAAAGCTCTTGCCTCCTCAAAACGAGGGAAGAGCATGGATGAAGGAGAGAGTCCGCATTGAGAGGAACTGCCTAACACAGGAGTCTTCTGAATAATGAAAAGGGGCTTCTCTTAGTATCAGAATCCTTCTGACAAAAGCAACGGCCGCCTGTGCGACATGTTGCACATTTGCCAGGGGAAAGTTGCTCAAGTTAAAAAACTCAAAGAGGAGTCTCGCGACTGACCTCTCTCTCAAATGAAGATTTTGGAATATTCTGACGCCTGGCGTCTGGATCCTTGCGCCTAGCGCCTGGCGTCTGGATAGTTCTCAGCGCCTGGAATGTTCTGCACGCTAGAAAGGAGACTCGCTCCTGGAACGTTCCGCTTGCGTGGAAGGTCCCGTGCGCCCTGATAGATCCGAGCGCCTCTAGTCTTGTTATACGAGCCTCTTGCCAGTAAACGTTCAATGGAAGCATCCTTCTGATTGCCACTCTACTACAAGGCTCCTCAGTCTAGCCGTCTGTTTTCTCTTTGAAGGCGCCTTGCGCCAAGAAAAAAGTTCTGGAACGCGGTTCGCGCTCAGTTGCTGGAACGCGGCTCGCGTTTATCTGTATGAACGAGCCTCGCGCTAGTCTGTTGGAGCACGGCTCGCTGCTGGCTGTTGGAACGTGGCTCGCGCTAGCTTGCTGGCTGGCTCTCACTCTCAGCCTCTCGTTCAGTGTTCTTTTAGTTTTCAGAGAACGAGCCAGATCGTCCGAACTCCAAACATGTACATTCTTCATCTTTTCGGATGTAAGATGAAGAAACGGAAGAAGAGACGCACTTTTTAAAGGATGCCTTTCCAATGGCTATCCCTGGCAGTCTGGGACGTTTTACAGATCCTTCCGAGGGAACGCCCGATCGGTGGGGATTTTCGCCATAAACCATCCGGTAACGGCTATTTCGGCTTTCCTTCTCCTCTGGGCTTGTGAGCATGGAAGAGGTCTAGGCCTGAGAGCGAGACAGAGCCGATCGGACGCACCCTCTACTAATTAGGACGCCTTTCCAATGGCGAACTTGGCAGTCTGGGACGTTCTACAGATCCTGCCGAGGGGACGCCTGATCGGTGGGGATTCTCCATAACCTCCGTAAGGCTTTCGACTTTCCTTCTCCTCTGGGTATGTGAGCTTGGAAGAGGTCTAGGCCTGGGAGCGAAACAGAGCCGATCAGAACGCACCCTCCACTGCACTAACACTAAAATCACTTCTTACCCTTCAATAGCTCGTATTTTGAGCTACATTCCTTTGTCTTCAAATTGCAATATGAATTTGAAGATTCTGTGAAGAAAGGAGGAGATGAGGATACAACACTACTAGCATTGTTAATGCTCTAACTGCTCGTTAGTACGAGAGCAATAAAAACTTCTAAAGGAAGCGTAACTAATTCTATACCTGACTTCCTCATGAAGGAAGTTAGCTCAATCAATTCTAACATTTACTACACGTTATTATGAATAAATATTAAAATTTTCCTTTTTGCAAACTATGAGTGTGTCTACCGAAAAGTTCGGTAGTTACACGTAAACAATTCTTCGAAATTTTCGAAGCCAAAGTTATTAAAACAAATTAATATGCGTATGCCAAACCAAAGATCCAGTACTTCCCTGCAAAAGATAGCCCAGAAGATCGATGGCGATGAAATCCAAAAATCAAGTCAGGAGGAACTGCAAACGTTGTTTACATTCCAAGCGACAGAAAAAATATGAATAGAAAACGGGAATGGTTCCTAATCCTGCCACCCAGGGCAGGACGGTAGATCACCTGACCTACCTGCAGCGTGTGCCGCGAAATTTGAATTTCTGTCAGGGACGACGGAGTCTTAGCTATGTATATATCTGACAGGTAAGTTGATTGTATGAAATGTTTGTTTACAAACCAAGATTACATCCTACAGTAAATTCTTTAAATCACTAAGAACAGGAAATTAATTAGAGCATTAGAACTTAAATATGTAACTGCTTTATCAAATAAAACTATTATACACAGTAAAAAAATTTTATACAAAACTGAAGCAAAGGATTTTTTTTTTTTTTTTTTTTAGAAAAAATCCAAGGCAAAAGCTGTTAATCTCTCAGGACATAATAGTGAACAAAATATTTGCTGCCAAACAGTACTCTATTTAATAAAGAAAATTGGAAAAAACTCACCACTCATTCCCTCAACATTTATCAATGATGTACTCCCTGTGTCACCAGACCCACATGATCCCTGGATTTCCTTCACTGAGGCCAATTGTGACTGAAGTGTCTGACAAATAAAAATTATATTCTTAAGATAAAATTACATTTTTTAATAAAATAACCTTTTGTATATATGTACTTACTAAGTGATTACATAGATATAGTTTCTAACTTACTTACTAAGTAAATAGTAAATAGATATACAGTAGTCCCCCCGTATTCACAGGCGATGCGTACCAGACATCCCCGTGAATAGTTGGAACCCGCGAATGTTTGGAACCCCTATAAAAACGCTAAAAACAGCCTATTTTGTTAGTTAAAACT
The DNA here is from genome assembly GCF_015104395.2 of Macrobrachium nipponense. Classification (NCBI taxonomy): domain Eukaryota; kingdom Metazoa; phylum Arthropoda; class Malacostraca; order Decapoda; family Palaemonidae; genus Macrobrachium; species Macrobrachium nipponense. The sequence goes on along the minus strand of NC_061104.1, from coordinate 50,319,785 downwards.
CAAGAAAAACCCAATATAAATTTTTATACTTCGTTTTTTTTTAATAGTTTTATTACAAAAAGTTTATTTTATGACGAAATTGATAAAAAAAACAACAGGAATTTTGTGGATATTTCTCATAGAAAAATACTGCAAATGTGCAAATTTTCCGCTTATAATGCGGGGAAACGTTCCCGAGAGAAATCCACGAATGTGTGAGTCCGCGAATCCGAACGCGAACACGGGGTCCACTGTAGCTTCAAACTAACGGCATTAAAGTTTAAAATCTGCAGTAGCGATTCTTTTATTTTGGTGTAAGAATAACCATACACACTTGCAAGGGTAGGTGGTTGGGCCTCGAATCTCTAATCACTTGGTAATTATATACAAGCAGTACCTGGTTATTGGAGGACTCGGTTATCAGCGATCCAGTTTTATGGGGCTCGTGTAGCCCCATAAAATCGGCGATTTATGGCATCATAACAGCCGAGTTGCGGTTGGCACCAATAATAGAGGTATGGCACCATAACATACTTAACAAAGGCACCATAAGTGCCATAAATCGCAGTTTTGGTTAATGGCGGTATTTGCTTATCAGCACACCCCCCATTAACAGAACCCCAACCCCCGCCAATAACCAGGGACTGCCTGTAAAATACGTTACTTTATTGTAAAAATGTCATTTCTGTTCTATATGTAACTTACCATTACATAGCTGATTCCCACACTGACAGGAGGTGGGATGTAAGGACATATAATATGTAATTACATAGCTGATTCCCACACTGACAGGTGGTGGAATGTAAGGACATATAGTATTCTATTCCCATATTAGGTACTGTAATAAATTTGAGTACAGGCGGTCCCCGATCTGGTTTTTACTCCAATTTTTGTTATTGGCGGCACAGCATACCTAACAGATATAAGCGACATAAATCACCAACTTTCGGTTAATGGTAGTTTTCCCTCTGAGGGAACAGCCTGTATAGAAAATTTGCTAGCATTGGTAAAAATGCTTGTTGTTCCTTACCTGTAAGACAGCTCATCTTCCTTTGTAGAGGCGTGGCAATAAGGCCAAGGGTCGCCTACTTCAAGAGCTGGAGCTATAGCTAAAGCGAAGGAGTACCCCGATCGCTGATAAAGCATATAATTTTGCTCCTGCCAAGGGCACATTACCATCATAAATATAAACAGAAAAACAAATCAATACCTACACCAAAATCATTTAAAAAACACCAATACCAATCCATTAAAAACTATGACTGGAGGGTACCCAGGTACACAGTATACTCCCACACTCCCCTATAACTCGACAACCTCTATAAGGTGAGGAGATAGGAAGGATGGTACACTTCCTACACATCCGGCCCCAATACCATGTCTGCCACTGCCAAAGGGACTAAGGTACTACAGTCACTAAATGTAGTTTCTACTTCTTTCAAGTAAAACAACACAAACACTGATTTGCACCTTCAATAGGTCACTTGAATAATAGAAGATAACGAGAGATTGTCCTTGAAGGCTAAGGATGTCGCCACAGCTCTAGTATCATGTACTCAGACTTTCAAATTCGAAGTAGTAGTTCTCCAATTTGAAAGTGTGCTTCTCTTATTAAATCTCTAAAGAAAAAAGAAGAGCATTATTAGTTAAAGGTTAAGACGGGTGTTTCACTGAGCACCACAGATCACTGGAGGTCCTTGGATCTTCTGTTCTGTGGAGGTAGAACTTATGAGCTCTTGCCGGACAGAGTACTCTTTCTTCGTCTTCAGACCCCAAGGTACTTAGATTTTTAATGTTGAAAGAACGAGGCCAGGGTTTTGCTGGTGATTCGTTCTTTGCCAGGTCCCAAAATGTTGGAGCAAATTGCGTCACCTGAGAAACCTACCCTTCTATCAATCGCTTGAATCTCACCAATTCTCTCAGTGTTTGCCAGCGTAATCAAGACTAGTCTTCTTTGTCAAGTTCCTAAAAGACGTCGAACTGAGGGGCTCAAAAGTGGGTCCTGTCAGCCATTTCAGAACCAAGTCAAGGTCTCATAACTCTAAATTAGACTTGTTAGGTTTGCAGGTGTCAAAAGACTTAATGAGATCAGTAATATATTGATTAGTGAGATCCAGGCCTCTATCCCAGAACACTGAACTGAACATTGACCTATAGCCCTTAATCATTGACATTGACAATCATCTAGAAGTTCTCAGAAATAGCAAAAAGTCTGCTACTTCTGTTACAGATCTCTTAGTAGTCGAGACTTTACTGCTTCTGCACCAAGTGCAGAATACTGACCACCTGTGCTGGTAGATGTCTGCAGAAGATTGACGTCTGCATCTCGCCATAGTGTCTGCAACTGCCTTGCCTATGAAAATCCTTTAGCTCTCAGTAACTTCTTGACAGTTAAAAGGCGAACAGAGCTAGATTTGACAGTCAATGATAATACCGTCTGAGGTCTAGCTGTCTGAAAAGACTGGTTCTTTGAGGCTGCAGTCTCGAAAAGTCACTGAGTAAATCTAGAAGGGCCAGGAACCACTCTCTTAGTGGCCAGAAGGGACTTTTCAGTATCATTGATACATTCTACTGAGACCTGAATTTGTTCAGGATGGCTCTTACCATCCCAAATAGAGGAAAGACATTTAGGTTTGTTGGACCAATCCTGTAGCATGGCATCTGTTGCCCATTCTAGATCTGGCACTGGAGAGCAAAACAGGGGAAGGCAATGATTTTTTTAAGTTGTGAAAAGATCTATTATGGGAGTCCCCCATAATTTTCAAAGTTCTTGACAGACAGACTGATTCAGCATCCACTCTATCGGAATAACTTGATCTTGTCTGCTCAATTGGTCTGCCAGGACGTTCATTCTTCCCTGTATGAGCCTCGTTACAATTGATGTTCAATTCTGATACGCCCAAACCACTAGGCCTCTCGCTGTTGTGCACAGAGAGCAGGAATGTGTCCCCCTTGTTTGGCGATGTATGAAAGAGCTGTTGCTTTGTCAGAGTACTCTGCAACATTTTTCCCTGCTACTTCTGGAGCAAAGACCTGAAGTCATAAATGAATTGCTTTCAGCTCTTTGACATTTATGTGGTCTCTCAGCTGTTCTTCCAACCACTTCCCTGAAACTTCCCTGTTCTCCAAGAGAGTTTCCCCATCCTACGACCAATGCATCTTGGTAGAAGCTGAGGTCTGATGCCAAACTAACAGTGATTTTCCATCCAACAGCATGTCTTCTGACTTCCACCAAAGCAGGTTTTGCTTGATCTCCAGAGATATCGGCATGATGAAAGAGTCCAGATATTTTTTTCTGTTTCAGCTGGCCTTGAGGTAGAATTGCATAACTCTCATGTGAAATCTTCCAAGTGATACGAGCTGCTCTATGGAAGCTACCATTCTGAGCAAACTCATCCATTTGTTCACTGTGCATCAGTGAAGTGACAGGAATTTGTCTATTGTCTTGAGGCAAGATTCCATTCTCTTGGGGAATGGAAAAGCCAGAAAAACTAGAGTTCAGCATCATCCCCAAATACTGTACACTATTGTCTGAGATGGTACCAGATGGGACTTCTGCAAGTTTATTAGAAGATCCAATTCTTGGGCTAACTGAAGAATCTTGTGAAGGTCTTACGTGCATTGGTCCTTTAATGTTGATCGAAGGAGCCAATCATCCAAACACAGGACAATGTTCATCCCCATCAGATGAAGCCAACCTGCTAGGGGAGCTAGAACGCACGTAAAGATTTGAAAGCAGTCGACAGTCTGAAGTACAGAGCTCGGAACTGGAAGACTCAGCCCTGGAACACAAACCTTAGATATGAAGGATGAATGGGGACGTGGAAATATGTGGTCCTGCATATCTACCGACACCATCCAGTTCCCCTGGCGAATGGATGCCAGAATGGAATGGTTGGTTTCCATTCTGAATTCCATTTTCTGAATAAAAAAAATTCAGAGCACTCACATCCAGGACAAGTCTCCATCCTCCCGATGCCTTTGGTACTACGAACAGGGGATTGTAGAACCCCTCCAATGACTTGTCTTCTACAAGCTCTATTGCATTATTGGAAATACCTGCAGAAACTTCCTCCGAGAGGGTAAAAAACTTCTCACAGTTTGTGGAATATGCAGTACAGGCGATGGGACACTTGACAAAGGGAGGTTCTTCCCTGAAGGGGATAGAATAGCCCTCTTTGAGAACTTGAGCAACCCCCTGTTCCGTACATTTTTCTTTCCTCCTTTCCCAGAACAGGTGGAGTCTGGCTCCCACTGGAGAACGGAGGACATGCTGATTACTTCTTGATAGCAGGTTTGGAGGACAATATCTTAATCGACTTACTTGCAAAACGCACTGTAGGTCTTGCCCTGGTAGATTGATTGATTGATTTACAGGTTTTAGGCATAATGCCAAGCAATGGGGCAACTAAGGCCATTCAGAGCTGGAACAGAAATTGACAGCAAAAAGGTTTGACAGGTGTAACAGGAGGAAAGCCTCGTAGTTGCACTATGAATCAATTGTTAGGAAAGGGTGGAAAGTAAGAAGGAAGAAAGATAATATGAAAGGAGATACAGTAAAAGGAATGAAAGTAATTGCAGGTAGGGGGCCAAAGGAACACTGCAAAGAACCTTAAGTAATGCCTACATTGCACCGCATGACGTGCATTGACAACGCTAACCCCCTATGGTATTGTCATGGTAGAGAATTTCACTCTTCCTCCCCGAAAGGACTGTCTTTGTAAGTGAGCTTCCAACCTTGAGAAAACAGTAGGCTCTTTAGGCCGCTTGGAAGCCTGAATTAAGAGCTCCTGTGTAGACTTTTTGTGCAGGGACGAGGCAATGTCATTCACAGTGTACTGTGGAAACAGAAAGTCCTTAGCAAAGGGAGAGAACATAAGAACAGACTTCTGGGTAGAAGTGACTCCCTTCACTGTGAAAGAGGCTTATAACTCACTCTTCTTCAGTACTCCCAAAGTTAAAAGGGAAATTAATTCACGAGCACTGTCTCAGACTCAGGTAAGAATATACTAAGTACATCAGCTACGTATTCGGGAGGAAGATGAGGGCAGCCTTTAGTCTTCCTGGTGAGATCTCCTACTGCCCAGTCCATAAAACTGCATACTTCAAAAATATTAAACAAGTTACGTAAGAAGTGTTTGATTTCCACAGATGAAAACATCATTCTAACTGCAGAAAAGGCCAATCTCCCACTAGGATCAATGAGCACAGAGAAATCCCTTTGGATGGAGGCAGCCACACCCAGAAAGGGAGCTTCTCCTGTGGTTTAACAAAATATCTCTCTGAGATAATTTTGCTAGAGGACCTCTCTGAGATAATTTTGCTAGAGGAAAAATGAAGTAGGCCTTCCCTTGCTCTCTCTTAATCGAAAGCCACTTGTTTGCATCTCTAATAGACTTCTTAGCAGACATCAAAAGTTCCATCCTAGGAAGAAGTTTACTGTGATCCAAAGTTTGGCTACTAATCATAAAAGTAGATGATGGAGATGAAGGAGCCACTGGAGTTACAAAGGTAGGATATGTCCGACGGAGGTAATGAAGAAGCGACCCGTATGCTGTAGAAGGCGAGTCCTCTTCTGCGTCCTTAGGAGCTTCTCCCACTACAGAAGAAACAGGCAAAAAAATGTACATCTGAAGTAGAGCGAGGTGCAGCCATAATAGGATCTAAAGAAAGATCTACCATCGACAACACAGACTGAGGTCGCCTATTTGCCAGATTGAGCACAACAGGTAAATAAAAAACATCTGGTGAAGAGGGCGCTAATTAGCGCTACAGGACGCTCCTGAGACAAGGAATGAATGGGCACTGCTGGGCGCTTCGAAGCCATTACGTATTCTGGTGCTAATTGGCGCTCAACAGGAACAAAACGTCCAGTGTTACTGGAGGTTTGCAGGGTTTAATAATCGCAGGTGCGAATGAACACTCAGAAGTCACTGAACCAGGTGTGCTAGCACTCTTTTAGTTTCTTTGAAAGGTCTTCTCTCATCCTCACAAACTGAAGAAAAATGTTCTGAAGAATCCCAGACAGTGCAAGAAGGTTGAACCTCCACTGCATGAATGCCTTTAGACTTCTTGGGAGGCACCTGAGGGGGAAGGAGACTCTTCCAATGATGGCCTCTTCAATGACCTAGACTTCTTAGAGCACCACTGGCGCCTATTCTATGGGCTGGATGCTTCCATACTAGACAAAAGCACTGACACTTACGTAAAGATACTTTTCCAATGGCTGTCTTGGACATCCTGGGAAGTTGAAACAGGTGCATCTGAGGGGCTAACTACCCATGGGCAGACCCCGATGACCTCCCTTGTGCTTCCAGTACGGCTTTTCCCAGGTTCAGGGGAGTGTGCTAGGGACCCTTGCCTAGGTAGCAAGATGGACAGCCTGCTTCTCCACGAGAATCAACAAGACGGACAGCCTGTTCCTTCATGAGAATCAGCAGGATGAAAAGCCACCTCCTCTACTAACACTTCACTTGCACTTACTCACCTTCTCCATCAGGGCTTTAAATGAAGATCTTAACTGAGTCATAGACTCAATGATATTAAATTTACGGTTGAATTTCGACTCTAAATCGGCATTGGCATTGAGGACGTCAACAGAGCAGTTAGGTAAGGGTTGAGGTGTAAAGACTGGGGAAGGAATAGGAGGCATCACAGGTACAAAGACAGGTAAATCAAAACTACTATCCTGACTAGTAGTCGTCTTGCCATGCCTATGGTTAGTCTTTCCCTTTCTATCCCTTTCTAACTTATTTAAATGAGGAGACAGAACTTTCCATTTATAGTATTCTTGTCTAGCATTCCTCACACGATAATGATGGTAAACAAAGTAGACCACTGCATGACATGCAAATTGTGTGCAAGTTGTATTTTAATTAAATCAATCTTGTATTACAAAAAAATTCTGTAAGTCAAAAACTAGAATTATCAGTCCAATTGACGAAAATGTCTTTGGACAAAATTCTAAGTGAAAATCTAGCAACAGTAAACCGTACTTCAACAATTAGCAAACAACAGGTAACCAAAAAGAATTTCAAACCATTTAGCTTAGGATTGACAACCACCGTCACCAACCAGCAGAAACTGGGTCTTTGTTTAGTTGTTTCTCACTCACCGGTAGCAGGCAGAGCTATTTTTACACCAAAAACAAAAGAATCACTACTGCGGATTTCAAATTTTAGCTGCCATTAGTTAGAAACAACAGTGGACCCCAGTATTCGCAGGGGGAAGAGTCCCAGACCCCCTCCAAATAACTAGAATCCGCAAATAATTAGAACCCCTTTAAAAATGCTTAAAACTGCCTATTTTCTTAGTTCAAATGAAAAAAATCACTAAAATGCTTATACCTGGTTTTCTTAATAGTTTTACTACAAAAAGTGCATCTAATCATGAAATTGATATGAAAATACAGTATTTTGTGGATATTTCTCATAGAAAAATACTACAAATGTATGAATTTCCCACAAATAATGAGTAGATGGGGCCCATAGAGAAATCAGCGAATGTTGAGAAAACAAATACAGGGGTCCTCTGTAAAGCTTTGTATAATTACTCGGTAAGTTCCTTATTCAAAAATAAAGTTTCATTTACACTTACCAAGCAATTACATAGCTGCTACCTTCCTACCACTGCAATCCAAAATTCAAATTTTATGGTGGCTCTGCCATTGTTTGTGTAAGTGACAAAGACCTGCCCACTTTCGGGACCGCCAGGAACAACACAGCAGATCTCCAATTCGTTTGAGCCACGATGTCCATCTGCGGGGAGGAGTGAGGGCTCCAATTATTCAATTGCTTGGTAAGTATAAATAAAACTTTATCATAAAAATATTAATTTTATTTAAGTGACTTACCAAGCAATTACATAGCTGATTCCAATTTGAAAGGTGATGGGATCATGGACATAGTCCACTCTAAAACATTAAAAAGATAATGACTCTGAAAAAGACTGCCCATGGGCAAACCTCTCTAGCCTTCCTTGGACCTCTGGTATGTCTTCACCCTGGTGCGGAGGAGCGGGATAGGGGCTTTTCTCTAGGAGAACTTGTACAATGGACAGCCACCTCCTCAAGATGCACAAACTGTCACTTTGCACTGCCCTTTAAGCTTTCTCACAAAAGCATTAAAGGAAAAACCTAACTTCATCAAAGAGTTCACTAAAAATTCAAACGTTTTATTGAACCTAGATTCAAGATTAGCAAAGATGTCAAGATTAGAAGCACAGGAGGCTGGTAAAGGAGTAGGAGGGTTCAGGAGACAGTATGAATAAAAGGGGAAGAAATAGCACTATCCTCAGCCAATGAAGGCAAAGGAATAGCCTCTAAACTAGTCTTATTTTTGGCTATAAGGGCCACCTTCCTCTTCCTATCTTTAACAGGTTTTTTCAAAATTTGACTTAAATACTTCCAATGCTGGTAATCCCACTCACACTCCTGACATTTGGAACATGTAAGCTCTCTCTTACATTCCTGCCCCCTACATTTAACATACTTTGTGTGTGTTATAATTAAGTTTAACTAGCCTAGTACTAAAATCCTACATCCCTCAATCCATTAGCAAATACATACCAGAAGAACTAGAGTCAGACATAATGAGGAAATTGTAAAAGTTAACCAAAGATAACAATACCCAAAGATAACAAACATTGAAAAGCCACACAAAACTGAATACTTCACCAAGAACAGGAACCAAACATCCAAAAAATGGCAAAAGGACTCCACAAACAACCACCAATGTTGGTCACTAGCCAGCAGAAAACAAAATGGAGACCGCGGCTGTGTTGTACCTGGTGATCCCGAAAGTGGGCAGGTCTTTGTCACCTACACAATCGAGAGTTCTCGTTAGACGAGTGGGTTATATACTCGCTTACCGATTCAGTAGCTGTGAGTTTGATTCCCTGCTCTGCCAACATAGAATCAGAGGAATTTATTTCTGGTGATTAGAAATTCATTTCTCGATATAATGTGGTTCAGATCCCACAATAAGTTGTAGGTCATGTTGCTAGGCAACCAATTGTTTCCTAGCCACATCAAAAATATCTAATCCTTCAGGCCACCACTAGGAGAGCTGTTAATCAGCTCAGTGGGTCTGAATAAACTAAGATACACTTAATTACACAACGAGGGTAACGCCACTGCAAAATTTGAATTTTGGACTGCCGTGGTAGGAAGCTAGAAGCTATGTAATTGCTTGGTAGTCACTTAAAAAAAATTAACATTAAAAAAATGAAATTTTCATTATTAAAATGAAGTTTTATTGTATACTTACCGAACAATTATAGAGCCGTGATTTCCACGAGCGGCAGGATACTAAATTCAAATTTAGCGCGTCGGCGTCGCCAACACTGGTGGTGATGACGTCATCTCCCTCCACTCGCGGGAGAACCAGGTACAACTGCCCAGGTGAATCCAATTCTTTCTGCCCGTCCGTCCACCTAAGGGGAGGAGGGTGGGTATAATCATAATTGTTCGGTAAGTATACAATAAAACTTCATTTAATAATGAAAACAAAAATTTATTTTTATGTAGTGTCTTACCGAACAATTATAGAGCTGATTACACATTTATGGGAAGGTGGGGGATTCAGTGCGGACCACTAGGATTTGATTTTTAAAATGGTTACAGTTTATTGGCAATACCAGTAAACACTCAAGGTGTCTGTTGTACTTACCTTGTAAGAGAGCTACAGCAGACTGTTACTGCCTCTGGTCGGTGCTCTTCTTACTATTGTAGAGGAATTGGAATTTGACCAAAGTTAGCCTCTACAGGAGTGGAATCCTTCCGTAGTTCAAGCGAGTCAAGGCTGACTGACGGAGGATAGTAACAACAAAGATTGCCCTTGCCCTGGGCTAAGACCAGAAATTCAATCATACAAAACATTTGTCACCAACACCAGATTTAAAAACATATATACCCAACCATTGTAAAATCTGACCTAACAGACTGGTGAGTATCCCAGGTACTCAGTACCCCCAGCTTCCCTTGAACTCGACAACCTATTCAAGGTGAAAAGTTAGCATAGAGGTGACGACCCCTGTGCCGTTTCTCCAACACCATGCCAGAAACCGCCACCGGACCTAACGTTTTACAATTCTCGAAAACCGTTTCTATCTCTTTGAGATAATGACTGGCAAAAAACCGAATTCGATCTCCAGAACGTGCTCTGAAGAATCGAGCTAAAGATAAATTCTTTCTGAATGCTAAAGAAGTTGCCACTGCTCTAACCTCGTGAGCTTTAACTCCTCAGAACGGAAAGATTGTCGTTCTCGGACTGCGAGTGAGCTTCCCTGATAAGCTCTCTAATAAAGAACGATATAGCATTCTTAGAAAGAGGACGAGAGGGATTTTGAACCGAGGTCCAGAGCTTAGAAGATTGTCCTCTAATACCCTTAGTGGCAAACAGATACTGCTTAATAGCCTGACTGGACATAAGAGCCTTTCTTCCTCCTCATGTCCAACCAAATCAGATAAGTTCCTTACCACAAAACTCCTCGGCCAAGGATTAGAAGGATTCTCATTTTTGGCTAGAAAGGTCAAAGATACCAAAAATACAGCATTGCGTTGAGAGAAACCGACTCTTTTGTCTATAGCGTGCAATTCGCTGACACGCTTAGCAGAAGCTAGTGCAATAAGAAAGAGTGCCTTCTTAGTCAAGTTCCTGAGTGAAAGCAGACTTCAAAAGGCTCAAACGGTGGCCCCATGAGGAACTTAAGCACCACATCTAAGTTCCACGCCACTGTATCTTGCGGGAGCTTAGTGGTTTCGAAAGACCTAATGAGGTCCGACAGATCTGAATTGGAGGAAATATCCAAACCTCGATGTCGAAAAACCGAAGAGAGCATGGCTCTATATCCTCTGATCGTCGAAGGAGCCAGTTTCTTAGAGTTCCTAAGAAATAGAAGAAAATCTGCTATTTCTGTTAAAGAGGTCGCAGAAGTAGAGACTTTAGCACTTCTACACCACTCTCTGAAGATTCTCCACTTCCCTTGATAGAGTTTGTTAGAAGACTCTCTCCTACAACGAGCGATAGCTTCTGCAGCTCTTCTTGAAAATCCTTTCGCTCTGACAAGATTCCGGACAGTCTGAACCCTGTCAGAGCTAGAGCGGACAAGTTTTGGTGGAACCTCTTGAAGTGAGGTTGTTTGAGAAGCCACTTCTCTGGAGGAAGAAGTCTGGGAAGTCTACTAACAACTGGAGAAGGTCCGGGAACCACTCTTTCCTGGGCCAAAAGGGAGCGATTAACGTTAGCGTTACATTGCTGTGCGACATGAACTTGTTCAGCACCTCTCTTATTAGACCGAACGGAGGGAATGCATAAGCTTCCAGACCCGACCATCCAACAGCATTGCGTCCACCGACCAAGCTAGAGGATCTGGGACTGGAGAACAAAAGAGAGGAAGACGGTTGTTCCTTGATGTCGCGAACAGGTCTATTGACGGTCGTCCCCAAAGGCGCCAAAGTTCTGACAAATCTTGTTGTCCAAAGTCCACTCCAGAGGTAACACTTGCTGTTGACGACTTAAACTCGTCCGCCAGGACGTTCATCTTTCCCGGAACTCTCGGGACTAGCTGAACCTTCGCTTCGTTTGACCACAGGAGGAGATCCTTGGCTACTTCGTACAGAGAGAAAGACTGAGTCCCCCCCTGTTTCCGCACGTACGAGAGAGCCGTGGAGTTGTCGGAATGCACTGCCACTACTCGACCTTCTACTAAGCTCCGAAACTGTCTGAGCCCAAGAAAATTGCTAACAGTTCCTTTACATTTATGTGGAACTTCTTCTCCTTCTCCGACCAAGCTCCTGAAGTCCGTTGATTTCCCAGTAGGGCTCCCCAACCTGTGTCCGATGCGTCGGAAAAGAACTGTAGGTTCGGGAGGATGGGTCGTAAATCTAACCCTTCTTCCAACCTTGCTCGAGGAGACAGCCACCACCTTAGGTCCTCTTTTATTTGATCTGTGACAGGAAAGGTAATCGAGTCTTGGTTGTGTCTTCCTGCACCAAGAGGCTCTCAGGAAAAACTGCAGAGGTCTCATGTGCAGTCTTCCCAACGTCACAAATTTCTCCACTGACGTCAATTTGCCCAGGAGCCTCATCCACTGATTGGCAGAACTCACCTTTTTGTCCAAGAACTCCTGAACTGTCTCCAGACAACCGCCTTGGGAACCCTCTTCGGGGACAGAAAAGCCCGAAAAACTTGAGGCATTCAGAATCATCCCCAAATAAAGGATGCTCTGAGATGGAACCAACTGGGACTTCTGTTTGTTGACCAGAATTCCTAACTTTCTGGCAAGATCCAGAGTTGTTCCAAGGTCCTTCATGCACCGACTCTCTGATTCCGACCGGAGAAGCCAATCGTCCAGATAGAGGGAGATTCATACTCCTAATATGTGCAGCCAGCTTCCTATCGGGGATAGAACCCAACCCTGGTGAAAACTTGAGGAGCGGTCGCTAGTAACGAAAGCAAAGCGCCCGAAACTGAAACACCTTGCCTTCGAACATGAACCTCAGGTACTTCCGAGATTCGCGATGTATCGGAATGTGAAAATAAGCGTCTTGCATGTCCAGAGAGACCATCCAATCCCCCTGTCTGATGGACTCCAGAACCCCCCGACCGAGTGGTCTCCATATGAAATTTTGTTTTCTGGACATGCAAGTTCAGGGCGCTCACATCCCAAAACCGGCCTCCAGCCCCCTGATGAACTTGGGAACTACAAAAAGTGGCGATTGTAAATAAAGCCTGGAGGAAAATCCCCTTCTATCTGTTCTATCGCTTCTTTGAGAACAAGCGCTTCCACTTCTGCGGCTAGCGCCAGAAATTTGTCTGAGCCCGGAGAGTATGCCTGGAATGGAATTGGCACAGGTGAGAGCGAGGGAGGTGAAACGAGAGGAATACGATAGCCGAACTTGAGTACTTGCAATACCCAGGCTTCTGCTCCTCTGTTTTCCCATTCCTCCCAAAAACAGAGCCAGCCTGGCTCCCAACTGGTGCAATGAAGAACCGAGCTTTCATTTGGAAGGTTTGTTAACCCCTTGGCCGAGGCCTTAGACTGAGGTCGCAAATTCGACTTCGGCCGAAAGAAGCGCTTGGGTTTTTCTCCCTCGAAAAGGCGCTTGGGCCAGAGGAGAAACCGAAGGAACAGTCTCCACAGGAGCTTTAGGTCTCTTAGTAGACTGTGCCAGTAAATCCGAAGTAGATTTCTTATCTAGCGCAGACGAAATTGACAACACTACATCGTCTGGAAAGAGGTTATCTTTCACAAAAGGAGCAAACAAGAGAGCAGACTTCTGTTGGGACGTAACCCCTTTTAGAAGCAAAGGAGCACCAAAGTGCCTCCTTTTCTTAAGGGTACCAAAGGCGATGAGCGAAGCTAACTCATCACATCCATCCCTAATGGATTTGTCCGCACGGACAGAACACCAATCCAATCCTCCGCTAACTCCTGAGAAAGAGAAGGGACAGTCTTCGATCTTGGCCGCTAAAGCGCCAATAGTCCAATCAAGGAAGCTAAAGACTTCCAAAAGTTTAAATTGATTCTTTACAACGTGGTCCAACTCAGGCGCTGTAAAGAAAACTTTCGCTGCGGCGAAAGCAGATCTTCTAGAGGAGTCGATTAAACTGGAGAAGTCTCCCTGGGAGGAGGCAGAAACTCCCAGAGAAGGAGCTTCCCCAGTTACATAAAACCTATACCTCTTACGAAAGCAACTTAGAGGGAGGGTAAGCAAAAAGAGCCTTCCTAAGTCTCATTTTCATAGACATCCATTTCTCCGTCTCTTTCAACGAATGTATAACCGCTTTAGATAGAACAAGTTTTGGGAGGAGAGGGTCTGAAGTTTTCCTCCTCATCAAAAAAGTCGAAGTTGGGGAGCGCGGAGCCGCTTTCTCAAAATAATCTGGATAAGATACCAGAAGAAATCTAAGGAGACGTGAATAACACGAGAGGTGATGAGAATCCTCCTCCTCTACTTCTTCTTCATTCTCCGATAACCGCCGAAGAAGTAGACGGAACTACAACCTTGATCTGAAGGTTTCGAACCACCCTTGGACTCATTCATCCAGTTGGTTAACATCTCTAACTGCTTGCGCAAAGGCGCCAGAGACGAATCAAAAACAGTTAACGTAGGCTTGGAAGAGCCTAAATGTTCAGCAGGAGGCAAAAAAAAGGAAAAACTACTTTGCGCCTCGCTTGGAGCCGCCGAAATTCGAGGCGAAAACAGGCGCATCAGGCGTAACAGACGAAAAAGCGCCTAAAGAAACACCCTTAGAACTGCTAGCTACAGCGCTAAAACCACAATCTCTACTAGTAGATGGAGCCGAAAAAGGCACAGATTGAGGCGACGAACGAGCCGCTAACGGCCGAGGCGCAAACCCTACTCTCAGGCTCCTTATACCGCTTGACTGGAGGAGGCGAAGATCGCGCTGAACGCCTCTTTAAGGGACGCGAACCGGCGAATCTCGCCAAGAGCGCCGTGCGACCGGAGACGAATCGCTTGAATCATTTGAAAGGCGTCTGACCGCAACACCTTTCCAACGCTTAACCGAGCCTGTTGAGGCGCAACAGGCTCAACAAGAGAGGCGCCTGTCTGTGGGCAAATCCCGATCGACTCCCTTGGACTTCCGGTATGTCTTCTCCCCGGTGCGGGGGAGCTGGACAGTGACCTTTGTCTAGGAGACGTGTCAGGACAGACAGACGCACCCTCAACTACACTCTTACCTGAAGCCGCTTTCTCCAAAAACGTCTTAACTGAATTACCAAGTTGCAAAACCGTATTCGCTAGTACCGAAAATTCTGATCTAACCTCGATTTCCAGACTGGCAATGGTGTCCGGAAGAAACTACACGGGAAGCCGGAGAAGTGGGATTAGTAGGAGGAATAGGAGGTGTAGTTAAAGGAGACATAACAATTTTGAGGAGAAACAGAAGGAACAGATGCATCGCAAAGACGAAGCAGAGCTAAGTCTACTTTCCCTAAGCGCTGCTTTTCTAATTCTGTCTTTAGCTAATTTCTCCGAGTATGAACTAAAAAACTTCCATTGAGAATCAGTCCAATCACTACACTCGTTACATGTTCGATCTGCTGAACAAACCTGTCCCCTACACTTAACACATTTAGTGTGAGAATCATACTAATTTGGATATCTAGTTTTACATCAGAGATGCAAAACCTAACTCCGACGGACTAGAATCCGACATGGCAACGCCTAAATAAAAAGCAAAATACAACAACAACGCCAAAAAAAAGAGAGTACTTCACCAATTCCGAAGATCAAACCTAACTCCCGGACGGACAGAAATCCGCATGGCGAACGCCTAAATAAAAAAGCAAAATAACAACAACGCCAAAAAGAGTACTCAGCCAATTCCGAAGATCAAATCCACAAGTAAACAAAAGCAAAGCCAGTCATCCAACCGCACCGACCACCGATGTTCACCGGACGCCGGCAGGAAAAGAATTGGATTCACCTGGGCAGTTTGTACTGGTTCTCCCGCGAGTGGAGGGAGATGACGTCATCACCACCAGTGTTGGCGACGGCGACGGCGACGCGCTAAATTTGAATTTAGTATCCTGCCGCTCGTGGAAATCACGGCTCTATAATTGTTCGGTAAGACACTACAATAAAATTAACATTTCCAGTTTGCAATATATCATCAAACATAATACTAATTCGTTTAAAGTAAAAAGAATAAATAAATGTGACAGATATTTCATTTTAACATTGGTGACCAAATGGTTTCCTGCTCTAAAACAAAGCATGTTACCTTAAAAAGGAAGAACAAAAAAAAAAGCAGTGATGGTATCCAACAAGGTAAGTACAAGGTAGGAACTCCCCCACCTACCCTACATGTAACTACGTACCTTGTTGGCCATCTTTCAGCAATAAATGCTAGTATACAGTGGTCCACCCATATTCACGGGGGATGTGTACCAGATCCCCCCGTGAATAGTTAGAACCCCTGAATAGTTGGAACCCCTATAAAAACTCTAAAAACAGCCTATTTTGTTAGTTAAAACTCAAGAAAAACCCACTACAAATTTTTATACTTGGTTTTTCTAAGTTTTATCATAAAAATTGCATTTTATGGAAAAAAAAAAAAAAAAAAAAAATAGAAAAAAAAAAAAAAAAAAAAAATAAAAAAAAAAAAAAAAATTGTGGATATTTCTCATAGAAAAATACAGGGAATGTGTAAATTTTCCGCGAATAATGCGGGGAAACGTTCCAGAGAGAAATCCGCGAATGTGTGAGTCCGCGAATCCGGAGAACGCAAATACAGGGGGTCCACTGTATCTGTGACTACCTATAGTAAAATATGAAATAAAACTTACATGGTGAGACATATCAATTAAACATGGCACCTGTGTGAGAGAGTAGGGCTCATTTTCTTCTGTGCCAATTCTGTCATCATCTGCTGCCATGCAGATGTAATCCTGAAGAACATCCTGTCTGTGAAAAAATATCATGTAAGTATAATTTTCATATGTCTAAACAAGTACTGAATAAATATTACAAAAATTTCAGAATTTTCAATTCGTACAAAGGAAACTACAGTAGTACCTCGTACTTCAAACTTAATCCGTTCCAGAAGGCTGTTCGAAGTATGATTTGTTTGAAAATGAAAGAAATAACCCCGTAAGAAATAAAGGGAATCAGGATAATTTGTTCCAGCCAACCCAAAAAGTTCCCCTTTTCACATTTTTTCTATTATTAATGTATTCAAAAATTAAATTAAGAGTCCAAAGTAATGAAACAGTACACTATGAACTAGAATTTTCAAAATTTAATTTTTTGTACAATTTATGAACTGTCTGGTAAAAATGGCGCCAGCTGGCTGGGGGATGGAGGGAGGAGAGACAGGAACCCTTTGAGAAAACCAAATTGGTTGCAGTATGCAAACGATCATAAACTCAATTTTATTCACATATTAGGTACAAAGATAATCAAAGGAATTGATACTGTGTGGAGAGAGAGAGAGAGAGAGAGAGAGAGAGAGAGAAGAGAGAGAGAGAGCGGGAGAGGAGAGAGAGAGAGAGAGGAGAGAGAGGAGAGAGAGAGAGAGAGAGAGAGAGAGAGAGAGAATAATCAGCGTGTTTACACTTGGATCTTCTCTCTTGCACTTAAGATCCAAGTGCAAGAGAGAAGATCAGTTATGCCACATTACATCAACTTACTGTTGGCAAACGGCAGATTTTTAAAACAAACTGAGGATTTTGCAAACAAATAAGTCAAGAATGCAAGAAAAGGAAAGAGACAAAATAATTTTTCACAGGGAAGCCATTTAAACAAACAATTGAAGGCATGCAGAAGCTGAAAGCGGCGCCAGTTTGTTTATTACAGAGCTGAGTTACTTTTACAGTAGCAAAAAATCATAAAAAGTATTGTCACTAGATTGATATTTTACAGTAACAAAAATAAAAGTGATTTGGGCAGATTGAGTGTAAGTGAAAGAAATGGGCGAATAATCATCCCAGACCAACTGATAAGTCAGTGGGAAGCAGAGCCATTCTTCCCTCTCCTCTCCTCTCTATCGTCTCACTCAGCACACCGAACACTGACTCAAGCAAGCTTTTTTTTTCTATGTTGCATTTTATTTTTTTCATGTTTTATCATTGTTAAATTTATTGTGAAATAACATTTTATTTTTTATATGAATTGGTACTGCTTTTATGTACAAATTATAGTAAAGATTTTACTGTCTCTTCTCTCCTTAACAATATTACGACCTACGATAACTTCAAATCATTCATTCATTTTTCCTCAAAAATATAAATGCTCCCTCCCACTACCTCAAGTTAGCTGTGTATCACCGCAATGATGAATAATTTTGTTAAACATTTATGCTAAATTTTATTGTGAAAAGCTTTTTTTCTTCCATTTACTATTTCATTAATATTGTTCAACTAGAGTGTCTCACTCGGCGCACCGAACACTGGCTCAGTTAAGACCTTTTTCTTTTCTTTTTTCTGTATTGCATTTGATTAATTGTTTTCATATTTATCATTACGTTACATTTTATGGGAAATTCCCTTATGTGAATTGTTATTGCTTTTACATACATACAGTAATATTTTAACTCTCTCTTCTCCTTCTCCCCTCAACATATCAACACTGCCTCATTCAGTCTAGTCAGCTGGGTGTGACATCACCACGGTTATGTAAGATTTTATACAACTTTCATGCTTAATGTTGTATTAAAACCTTTATATTTTATTTATTTTGTTGAATATGGTTATCATTAAACTATACATTGTGAACGAAAATAAAGAAAAAACAGTTTAACTTGTAAGATCAGATAGCCCATCAAATACAATTAGAAACTAGATAATCAGTCAGTTTGAAGTACGAGCATTCGTTCGACGAACAATACATTTTCTCTAAAATTTTGTTAGAAAAACGGAAAGTTTGACAAATGAGGTACCACTGTATTTGCTAAAAGAAAAAAAATTGACCAGTAAAATGTAATATACTATATATATATAATATATATATATATATATATATATATATATATATATATATATATATATATATATATATATATACATACTTAAAAAATCACAGTACATGCACATGACTTCATTAAATAAGAGAATCCCACAGGATTTTGTCTTTACTAAGATACTGTCAAGGAAAGAATGAAATACAGTTGGAGAGAAAGTTATCAGGTAAACAACAAGATCAAGAATACCAGATGGTTAATTGTCAAAAAGTTTCATACATACTTACCTGGCAGATATATACATAGCTAAGACTCCGTCATCCCCGACAGAAATTCAAATTTCGTGCCACTCGCTACAGGTAGGTCAGGTGATCTACCAGCCTGCCCTGGGCGGCAGGACTAGGAACCATTCCCGTTTTCTATCATATTTTCTCTCTTCCACCTGTCTCCTGCGGGGAGGCTGGGTGGGCCATTAATCGTATATATCTGCCAGGTAAGTATGTATGAAACTTTATTGTATCATAACAATATCATTTTCATACAATCAACTTACCTGTCAGATATATACATAGCTGATTGGCACCCTTTGGTGGAGGGTAAGAGACAGCTACTTATGGAATAGACAGGTAAACAACATATGTTGTAGGTATAAATAAAACCTTGGTTCCTACCTGATAGGTGGTAGACTTCGTGGGTGTTTGCCCAGTAGTCTGCATCACCTCAAGAAACTTTAGCGAGATATATGATCTATGGCCAAGAGTTCTTGTGGGTCTGCCGATGGGGTCTTATCCGCTTACTCGGCAGAGCCTGAAAGGACTTTGTCAATGGGTGCTGATCCACTTATGTGACAATACACCTTATGAAGGAGCATACAACCAATCCTGACCACCTGATCCTAACCACATGTTAGAAATAAAGATTGTTCCGAGTTATCCCCCGAACTCTTCACAACAACCATAACTCAAAAAGCACAATACGCACACATACATAAATTTCAAAAAAAAAATGTACTCTCATCTAATCAGATATCACAAGAGTTTCTTACTGAACAACAGAGACGGCCGCCCGTGCAGCACCAAGTCCTTTTTGTTAGAAGAGACTCTAGAACATATCTAAAAAGAAGGTAAGTATATACTTAAGGAATTGGGTGGTTGGCTCCCATACCCAGGATCGTATCCGCCGATACGAAAGGACCCAGAGAAAACATTTCTCATAGGTCACACGAACGTCTCTCAAGTAATGAGATGCAAATACTGAGTTGCATCTCCAAAATGTCGTATCTATGATGTTTCTAAGTGACATATTCTTTTGAAACGAGAGACGTCGCTACTGCTCTCACTTCATGAGCTTTCACTCTCAAAAGTCGGAACTCTTCGTCAGGACAGAACTTATGCGCGTCTGTAATGACGTTTCTCACAAAGAATGCAAGAGCATTCTTGGACATCAGTCTTGTGGGGTCTTTTACCGTGCACCAAAGACCTTGTCTAGAGCCTCCCATCTGGTGTTTTCTCTGAAGGTAGAATTTTAGAGCTCTTACAGGACATAGAGACCTCTCTGCTTCTCTGCCTACAAGACTCGATAAGCCTTTAACCTCGAAGGACTTAGGCCAGGGATTCGTGGGATTCTCGTTTTTAGCTAAAAACAGGGTTTTAAACGAGCAAATAGCGGAGTCTCCCTTGAATCCTACTTTATCCTCCAGAGCATGTAATTCACTAATTCTCTTTGCCGTAGCTAAAGATAATAGGAATAAGCATTTCCTAGTGATGTCTCGAAACGACGCCAGATGAGGAGGTTCGAACCTTTCGGATGACAGGAACTTGAGTACCACGTCTAGGTTCCAGTTAGGAGGGACCGGTTCCTTAGACTTCGTAGTCTCAAAGGACCTTATGAGATCGTGGAGATCCTTGTTATCTGCCAGATCTAATCCTCTATTCCTGAAGACTGCCGAAAGCATACTTCTGTATCCCTTTATTGTGGATACAGCTAGATGAGATTCTTCTCTCAGGAATAGAAGGAAATCCGCAATTTCCGCTACAGAGGTAGTGGGGGAGGACAACTTCTTAGTTCTGCACCACCTTCTAAAAACCTCCCACTTGGACTGATATACTTGGTCCTAGTGGAGGATTCGTGCTGCTCTCGCGATCGCGCTTGCAACTTTACGAGAAAACCCTCTCGCTCAGACGAGTCTTTCGATAGTCGAAAGGCAGTCAGAGCGAGAGCGGGGAGGTTTTGATGATACCTCTGGAATGTGGCTGTTTGAGAAGATCCATCCTTCTTGGGAGGGATCTGGGAAAATCTACGATCCACTCCACCACCTCCGTGAACCAGTCCTGAGCCGGCCAAAAGGGGGCTATCAATGTCATCCTCGTCCCCTTTGAAGCCACAAACTTTTTCAGCACTAGTCCCAGGATTTTGAACGGAGGAAAAGCGTAGACGTCTACGTGAGACCAGTCCTAGCAGGAAGGCGTCTACTATCAGAGCTCTGGGGTCTTCCACGACCGAGCAAAAGACTGCCAGCCTTTTGGAGATGAACGTGGTGAAGAGATCCACATGAGGAGTCCCCCAAAGAGACCAGAGATCTTGACACACATCTTTGTGTAGGGTCCACTCTGTGTGAAGGACCTGGTTCCTCCTGCTGAGCCTGTCCGCCCTCACATTCCTTTCTCCCTGAACGAACCTTGTAAGCAGGGAGATGTTCCTCTGAGACGTCCAAAGTAGAAGATCTTTTGCAAGTTCGTAAAGGAACAAGGAGTGAGTCCCTCCTTGTTTCCGAATGTAAGCAAGTGCTGTGGTGTTGTCCACATTTACTTGAACTATTTTGTTCGAAACAAGAGGTTCTAGACTCTTCAGAGCCAGGTGAACGGCGAAGAGCTCTTTGCAGGTTTATGTGCCAAGACACCTGTGCTGCTTCCCAGGTGCCTGACAGCCTTCCTTCGAGCCCTAATGTTGCCTTCCCCAACCTTGGTTTCTCCGACGCGTCAGAGTACAACACTAGGTCTGGGTTCTGGATTTCAGGGAGATTCCTTTGTTCTCCTTCAGAGGGGGCAACCACCATTCCAAGTGCGGTTCTCACTCCATTGGAATGGGAAAGGCGTCTGAAAGATGTCCGGTCTTCCAACTCCAAGACCTCTTGAGGAAGAATTGAAGCGGACGTAAATGAAGTCTTCCTAGTGGGAAGACTGTTTTTTTGCGAGCGAGGAAAAGGGTCCCTAGAAGGCTCAGCCATTCCCTCGCCGACGTCTGTTCCTTCCCTAAGAAGAGAGAGACTTTCTGCAAACCTTTTGCGATTCTCTCTTGCAAAGGAAATACTCGAAAACCCCGAGAATCCATCTGAATCCCCAGATAGCCTAAGTTCTGTCTGGGGGTCAGCTGTGACTTCTCGAGGTTTACGAGTAATCCCAACGATCTGATCAGGTTTAATGTCAACGTAAGGTCCTCCAAGCACTGTCTCTGATCTGGCCCTGATGAGCCAGTCGTCCAGATACAGAGAGATATTTACACCTTTGAGGTGAAGAAACCTCGCCACATTCTTCATCAGGCTTGTGGAAGACCTGAGGAGCTGTGGAAAGGCCGAAACACAAGGCTCTGAACTGAAAGATCCTTCCTCCCGTCATGAAACGGAGGTACTTCTTCGATGAAGGGTGGATCGGGGACGTGAAAATAGGGCGTCCTGGAGATCCAGAGACACCATCCAATCTCCTTGTCGCATGGCTGCGCAGGACTGAGGCAGAAGTCTCCATCGAGAACTTCTCCTTCTGAACAAATTTGTTCAGAGAGCTGACGTCTAGTAATGGTCTCCAGCCTCCTGAGGCCTTCGCAACCAGAAAAAGGCGATTGTAAAAAACCCCGGGGAGTTTTGATCCAGTATAGTTCTATCGCTCTCTTGTCCCACATCTGATCCACCATCAATCGAAGAGTATCCCTCAGCACAGGATCCTTGTACTTGGCTGACAGTTCCCGCGGTGTTGAAGTCAGGGGAGGACTGTCCAGGAAAGGGATAAGATATCCTTTCCTTATTACAGACATTGATGAAGCGTCTGTGTTGATACGTGCCCAGGACTCCACAAATCCCAGGAGCCTGGCACCTACTGGTGCTTGGAGGAGAGAAGCATCACTTTCCCTTTTTAAAGGGACGAAAGGCAGACCTACCTCTCTTCTCAGGAGCCTTCCTTCTTGAGGAGCTTTGGAGTCGGGCCACCTCGAAAGGGCTGAACCGATGTACTCGGTCCTTTCTTTTCCGCCGCAGTAGCAGGTTTCTTTTTCCTAGCTGACTGGGTAAGAAGGTCTTGAGTCGCCTTCTCAGTTAATGAACGAGAAATGTCCTTCACTAACTGAGAAGGAAACAAAAAGTCCGATAATGGAGAGTACAGTAGTGCGCCCTTCGAGAGTGTGAGACAGCTTTCGTCAAAAAGGCACTAAAGACTGTCCTCTTCTTATGACCTGCTCCAAATAAAGAGGAGATCTCAAACGAACCATCCTGTACCGCTTTGTCAATACAAGACAGAATACATAGAAGGACTTCTGGGTCGAGTCCTTCCGAATCATGGGCCTTCTTGGACATCACCCCAAGGGACCAATCTAAGAAGTTGAAAAACTTCTAATACATGGAAGAGTCCCTTGAGGAGATGATCCAGCTCTGAAATGCCCAAGTCACACGGGGCAGAGTTCAAACCTTGCCTTCGAGATGCATCGACTAAGGTTGAAAAGTCCGCTTCTGCCGAAGACGGAAGAGAAATGCCCATATTCTCTCCCGTCTGATACCAAATGCCCCATTTACCAAAGAGTCTCGCTGGGGGCATGTAGAAGACCGTTCTGACCAACTCCTTCTTTGACTCCATCCAAGAATTTAAAGAATGAAGAGCCCTCTTCATCGAAATGGCGGGCTTCATTCGAAGAAAAGACGAACACTTCTTCACCTTTGCGCTCGAGAACAGAGAGCGCGGAGAAGGAGGAGCGGCAGGGGTCAAATCGTCTCCATACTCTTCCAGAAGCAGGGCTGTTAAAACTTTATAGTTAGAAAGTCCTTCTCTTCCCTGATACTCGTCTTCCGAGTTTTCCTCCAACTCGGGGTCTAGAGGAGTCTCTGTAGATAAATCAGGACGTCTTTCCTCTGGGGGAGACAAACTCCTGATAGGAGAGGGACTGAGGGAATGATATTCCTTCCTCTTCAAAGTCTGAGCTTTAAGAGAAGCTTCCTTCTTGGTAGGCGCCAAAAGCCTAGCTTCTCTCCATAAAAGGATGACGGCCTCCACGCTTAGATGCACGCTTCTCGCTCCGCCCAAAGCGTTCCTGGCTGACGCCTCGCGTTTGTCTGACTGCTGACGTCTGGATGACGCCTCGCGCCTGGAAGACGTCTCGCTCTCAACTGGCGTCCTGACTGGCGCCAAAACCTTGGCTGGCGCCTCGCGCTTATATGACGCTCTGTATGACGCCTCGCGCCTGTAAGACGCCTCACGTCTATCTGGCGTCACGTCTCTGCCATAAGGTTCCCTTGATCTCGATCTAGAAACCGAAACTTCTGCAGTATGTTTGGAAGACGAAGCTTCACGTCTGTAAGACGCCTCTCGTTTTGCAGGAGAGAGAGGACGAGACTTTTTGATTGGAAGCGAAACATCCTTCTTACGAGGAGGATCTCTCGCTAACACTCCCACTAAAGAGGCTAGCTGTTCTTGTACAGCCAGGAGAATTTTCCTTGAAGCTTCTCCCACGTCATCTTCAATCGGGGGAGAAGTAGAAGGCAAGCGTTCCGCTACGCCTTTTTTATAGACGAGGGAGCTTCATCTGAGAAGCGCTCCGGGCTTGAGTCCAATTCAGGTTCTCTCAAATGCCGTTTCAGTGGCCTAGAAAGGTCCGAATCCTTCCACCCTCGTTTAGGTGAGGGAGAGGGAGATGAGGAGAAACACTCTCGCAGGACGCTTTTTCTATAGCGGCCCTGAGCAGCCTGAATCGAAACAGAGCCTGCTGAAGGGACGTCTGACCGTTGGGGATTCCCCACGACCTCCTTAAGGCTTTCGACTTTCCTTCTCCTCTGGGCATGGGAGCTTGGAAGAGGTCTAGGCCTGGGAGCGTTGCAGGGACGATCAAACGCCCCCTCCACAACACTGGGAGAACTCACTTCACTGAACATTTCACTTTCACTACCCTTACCTTGTAAGTCCGCCATTTTGGACTTCATCTTATGAATAGTAGCCTTCAGATCGGCGATTTCAGAGGCCGATTCTGAAAGTAAAGCTTGTGAAGTCGACATATAGGGAGAATCCAACTCATCAGGATTAGATATAGGGTCAATTAAAGGCTCAATAGGCCTTGTACTCACACCTTTCAAACGTCTAACCCTGTCCCTCTCTAACTTCTTCAAATAAGAAGTTAAAGTCTTCCATTCTTCTGCATTTAATCCCTCACATTCATGACAGGTATTAGTAGAAGAACACTGAAACCCCCTACATTTACGACATACAGTGTGAGGATCAACCGAAGCCTTCGGTATCCTCACCCTGCAGCCTACATTAACACACATTCACACACTCACATTTGAGTCAGACATACTGAGAAAAATCAAAAAGCAAGTCCAAAATCAGTCCACAGTAGCGAATGCCAAAAACCACGATCCAGATACGTCACCAAAAAGCCGAGAAACGATGATCAAAGGTTGAAATAAGAATCTAAGTCAGGAGGTAATAACAACAATGTTGATACCGCCGGCGACAGAGGAAATATGATAGAAAACGGGAATGGTTCCTAGTCCTGCCGCCCAGGGCAGGCCGGTAGATCACCTGACCTACCTGTAGCGAGTGGCGCGAAATTTGAATTTCTGTCGGGGACGATGGAGTCTTAGCTATGTATATATCTGACAGGTAAGTTGATTGTATGAAAACTTAATATATCAATTTTGTTGCTTATATTTACCTACAACTGTTTTCATCATGAAGAGATCAAGTTTAAATAAACCAAGACTTAAATTTAGAAAATTTCCATTATTTGACTTGATGAAACAAGATTCAATGATATTCCTTTTAACTGTGTCATTACATGAGATTACGACTCTTGCTTGAATCCAGTTAATAGGATGATCTAAATCTCATATGTACGAATAATCCATTAGTTATTTGCCCAGTTCCCACAGAATATTGGTGCTGTTTGAGACATTGTGAGAGATTTACCGGTTTGTCTGTAATAGACTTTATCACACACTTTGCAAGGAATTTCATATATGCAACCTGGAAGATCTTTAGAATTTTTTTTGTTAATACTAAACTCGACATAAATATTACTGAAAAAGGGATTTTGACGTAGGAAAAATCTATTTCTGGGCGAGGAAGCCGTGTCGCCCGTGAAATAGGTTCCTTCAGCACTATTTCTAAGGTAAAATATTGCTATAATACCAGAGAACTGCTAAATTGGACCTGCCAGAATATTCCGGCTCGCTCACCTTCATTAAAAGATGTTGGTATAGTTCTGGGGCGAGTGAAAACCACTACCACGGCACCCTATCCAATTAGCCTCTCCTACATCAAAAACCCTTAAAAAAAGGGGAGCCGTCCTTCGGCTTGCTACCTACAACCGCGTAGGTAGCGGATGTAGTGTCTTTTCTTCAGATAGCCGTACACGAGACGCACACGTTTTTTTTACTCGTGTTTTTCGCTATTTTGGATTTTTTCCTTCGTTATGGATCGTCAATCTCCATCAGCATCCAAGTTAAGTACTGGTTTAAGTGTTGACACTATTTAGGGAGTGCTTTCTGGCCTTCGTGCCCTTATTATTTAGGTTTTTAGGAGTCGTCGCATCATGAGGCGGCGGCTCGGAGCCGCCATTAGAGCGTTCCCTTTGTGTGTCCCTTCGGTTTCACGTGGTCTTCCATACCTAGTGATCCAATTTGTAATGACACTCTTTATTTATCATCTCCAGTGTTTTGGATGCTGTTTATGACAGTTATATTTATGTTTTGTATTTATTTTATTTTATTGTATTTTCTCCTTAAGCGCTGGCACGGGGTTTTTCTTCTAAGCACATCTCTTCGTTTCGTGCCCATCTGGAACGAGCGTTATTCTTCATTCATGTATTTATTTCATTTAACAATACTGCTTATTTCGTTCCTTTTGTTAGTCATTTTCTTCTCTGGCCACCTGTCCTTTGTTCTTACGTTCCAGCCTAGGCCAGCTTCTGGGATTTCCTGGTTGGAGCCATCCTTATCGGGTGGTCTTACTTGGTTGTCCTAGGACTGTTCTGTTCCTCTTTCTTATTTTTATTTTCCCACCCCGTGTCCAGTACATACTTTATTGTCTTATTTTATTTATGCTTTGTATTTGTGTTGAGTTGGCTAGGCTAGTCCTCTAGCCTCCCTCTCGGTCTTTCTCGTGGTTCATGATAACGAGAGGGAGGCGGGCGGTCACGTGATCGTCTCCCTCTGCTGACCTACCTTCCCCCCCTCCTCACAGCCCACACTTAGGTGGGTACTTATCTCGCTCACGTTGTCCCTGACGACCGACCTGAGTTCTTGTGGAGGGGTGGAAGGGGGCCCCACAGGCCCTCGGTTTGCGGGTGACGCTTCTCAGCCGACCTCATCCCAGCGTGGGGGAGGAGCTTCGCTTACCCAGCTTTGGTTCAAACCTGGCTCGGGCGAGCTCGGCCCTCCTCGGCTCTTTGAGATCCTTATTCCATTCGCCCTCTGACCCTTTCTCCCCGTCTAATGACGGAACAGGCTTCCAGCTATATCCAGAGTCTCGGAGGTAAAAGTCTCTTCGGTGGCTATGCCTCCGTCAGGCAAATATTATTTTATTATATCATTTATGTTTTAGAGTATATGCTCCACTGCGAGTTACTACTCTAATGTTATTTTAATTTGGGAGCCTTCGGGTTCCACCGTTCCGGTCTCACCTTTCGCTAGTGCTCCTCCTCTTCGGTTTTATATAGTAGCGACAGTGGTTAGCAGCCTATGCTCCGGTCTGTCCGGAATGCATCTGCTTCCCACTGCTACAACTCCGGAATGCTTAGTAGAGTGCATAGAAGGTTTGGCAGGTTCGGACATATTTTGTTAGTCCGGGATACTCCGGTATTATTAAATGTTACCTAGAACCTCCTATACCTGTTGTCAATGGTACTCACGTATCATTATTCTTACAGGCCACCCGTTGTTTGGTTGCCGGCTGTAACACCGTGATCCAAGACCCTTGTGGACACGACGTTTGCCGGAGCCATGCCTCTTGCACCATTCAACTGGAGGGGTCGATTTTCTAAAAACCTTTCATCATAGGGTAATCTTAGAATGTTATGAGTACTAAATTCAAGTTTGCCGACTGGACGTATTTTACGTTGACATTTTTTGTCTCTCGGGTGCCGACTGGACGTATTTTACGTCGACACACAAAAGTTTTTTAAAAATTCGCGGAAAAATACTTTTAGGCCTACCAGCCGAAAACTCTTGAATCACGCGCCTTGGGGATGCTGTTAGTTCACGGATCAAGGTGTTGTTTTGTTTACAATCGTTACGCAGGCGCGCAAGCGCGAATTTCTTTCTTGCCGCACTAAAAAGTATCTGTGACACATCTCGGAAATTATTTTGTCACTGACATAATTTTTGTACCTTTTTAAATTAGCCGTTACATGGAGTATTATATATGAAAATGTGTGCATTTTTATGTAGAATACAACAAAAAAATATTCATGATTGTAGCTTTTATAAGTTTTGAGATATTTTCATATAAATAACAATAAGTGCCAAAATTTCAACCTTCGATCAACTTTGACTCTACCGAAATGGTCGAAAAACGCAATTGTAAGCTAAAACTCTTATATTTTAGTAATATTCAATCATTTAACTTAATTTTGCAACTAATTGGAAGTCTCTAGCACAATATTTTGATTTATGGTGAATTTATGAAAAAAATAACATTTTCTTTACGTCCGCGCGGTAACTCTTCCTAAAAAATCATATGTGCGATTGTGGTAATGTTTGCACCATTTTAAATTAGCCGTTACATAAAGTTTTATATATGAAAATGTGCGCAATTTCATGCAGAATACAAAAAAAAAATAATTGAAGGTTGTAGCTTTTCTCATTTTTGAAATATTTGCATATAAATCACGATATAGAAAAAAAAACCACGTTCGGTCAACTTTGACTCTACCGAAATGGTCAAAAAAAGCAATTGTAAGCTAAAACTCTTACAGTCTAGTAATATTCAGTTATTTATCTTCATTTTGAAACAAATTTGAAGTCTCTAGCACAATATTTAGATTTATGGTGAAATAAAAAAAAAAAACTTTCCTTCCCTCCGCGCGCGGATTCTCCGCCACAAACCTCCGAAATGTGTACGTCCCATTCTCGGAATATTTGCTCCGTTCATATTAGCATTTCATAGAGTTTTATATATGAAAATATGCGCAATTTCATGTAAAATAAAACGAAAAATATTTGAAGGTTGTAGCTTTTCTTATTTCCAAAATAATTGCATATAAAAAATTTGACATTCGGTCAACTTTAACTCGTCAGATATGGTCAAAAACTGCAATTGTAAGCTAATACTCTAACAGTATAGTAATATTCAATCATTTGTCTTCATTTTGAAAGAAATTGGAAGTCTCTAGGACAATATTTAGATTTATGGTGAATTTTTGAAAAAAATATTTGTTTACGTCCGCATGTTACCAATTCATACATTATTTTGTGATAATATTTTCTCTGTGTTGCTTTTATCATTTTACAATGTGTTATATACCAAAATGATTGCAATTTAGTGTAAATTACAACGAAAAAAAAGTTGTTACCTTTAACCGTTTTGCGCACAGCGCGATTTGAATACAATTATATATGAAATTTTGTTTTTGCGCTATCATATATCGCATTATTTATATATTATAATGATAATTTTTTTCATTTCTGATGGTTGCACTACTAAACTTTAGCAATGACAAAAAAACGGAGTCAAAAATGAACTCTTAATCTTGAGAAACTAAGCGCGCTGTGATTTTTGAAAAAAATATTTTTTCCGCTTCCGCGCTCACTCCGAAACACCTCCGGCACATGGGAGACAATTTTTTTTTACCGCTTCGGTGTTTAAGGGTTAAATAAAATGATATTGTTAAGATACAATAAAGTTTTATACATACTTACCTGGCAGATATATACTTAGCTATAGACTCCGTCGTCCCGACAGAATTCAAAACTCGCGGCACACGCTACAGGTAGGTCAGGTGATCTACCATTCCCGCCGCTGGGTGGCGGAATCCCGACCATTCCCGTTTTCTGAGCCAGATTTTCTCTTACAACCTGTCTCCTGAGGGGAGGGGAGGCTGGGTGGGCCCTTAATCATATATATCGCCAGGTAAAGTATGTATAAAACTTTATTGTATCTTAACAATATATTTTTATACATGCAACTTACCCGGCAGATATATACTTAGCTGATTGACACCCTTGCTTGGTGGAGGGCGAGAGACAGCTATATATATTATATAAAAAAAAAAAAAAAATTTTAATAACGGGAAACAACAATTGTTGTAGGATATCAATCTTGGTTCTTACTGTTTGGGCCGAAGACTTCATGATTACTGTCATTTAGTCTGCATGCCTCAAGAGCTTCAGTGAGGTAAACCACCTATGACCAGAACAGCCCTTCTGGATCATGTCAATGGGGGCTAGCCCGCTTACGCGACAGAACCTGCATGGATCGTACCAATGGGGCTTACCCGCTTACATGGCAGAGCCTGACCTGTATCTTATCAATGGCGGGGCTAGCCCTCTTACATGACAGAGCTTTAGGCTTTACATAATGCACAACGAGGAGACCAAAAGTTAATCCCGACCACCTGACCTTCCTAACCATGTTAAAATCTAAGAACTGAAAAGGGTTTATTCCTATACCCTCTTTCAGTCAACCATAAAAACCAAACACCATAATGTTAAAATTACATAACCTAACTAATTAGGATTAACCTCAGCTCCTCCTCCCAGCACTAAATCGCGGACACATACGCTCCCAGTGAAAAGCACTTCTCATAAGTAACTCTCACATCCCTTAGATAATGAGAGGCGAACACTGAGTTACACTTCCAATACGTGGATTCAATTAGATTTTGAAGGGACCACGTTTTATGAAAAGCCATTGAGGTTGCTATGGCCCTCACTTGTGTGCTTTTACCCTGGAGGAGTTTAAATTGTTCTTCACCACATTTAAGATGCGAATTCCTTAATAATGTCTTTAATGAAAAACGTAAGGGCGTTTTTGATATTGGCCTTGTAGGATCCTTGACCGAACACCAAAGACTTCTGCGTACCTCCAAAAGAGACTTTCTTTGTTAAATAAAATTTTAGCGCTCTTACTGGACAAGGGTCTTCTCCTGTTCTTCCCCCGTAAGAGAAGAGAGTGTTCCTTCACTTCGAAGCTTCTAGGCACGGTTTGATGGTTTTCGTTCTTGGCTAAGAAGAGAGGCTTAAAACCGAGCAAATTGCAGCCTCCTTCCTTAAAAACCCCCCACACTGCCCTCTAACGCTTGAAGCTCACTCACCCTTTTTTGCCGTGGCTAAGGCGAACAGGAATAGAGGACTTCCTTGTCAAATCTCTAAAAGAAGAATTATTGGGAAGGTACGAATCTTTCAGACATCAGATAATGAAGCACTATATCCAAGTTCCAACTGGGATTTTATTATTGACTGAATTGAAGGTCTCGAAAGACCTAATAAGGTCATGGAGATCCTTATTGTCCGACACATCCAGACCCCTATGCTAAACCACCGAGGCCAGCATACTTCCTATACCCCTTGATCGTAGATACAGCTAGGCCACACTTTCTTCTAAGGTAAAGAAGAAAATTTGCAATGTCGGTTATAGAGGTACTGGAAGAGGATAGCTCATGCGTCCTGCACCATCTTCTAAACACTTCCCACTTCGACTGGTACACCCGTAATGTGGATGGTCTCCTGGCTCTTGCGATTGCTTTTGAAGCTTCGCGAGAATCCCCCTCGCTCTAACGAGCGGCCTTCGATAGTCTGAAGGCAGTCAGACTTAGAGCGGGAGGTTTTTGTGATACCTGTCGAAGTGGGGTTTGTGAGGAAGATCGCTCCTTAAGTGGGAGCGATCTGGGAAGATCCACTATCCACTCCAGCAACTCTGTCACCCAATCTAGGGCTGGCCAAAAGGGGCGACAAAGTTAATTTCGTTCCCTCTGAGGAGGCAAACTTTCTTATTACTTCCCCTACCAGTTTGAAAAGGGGGGAAAAGCTTGTACCGTCTATTACCTTCCAATCCATGAGGAGGCCGTCTATCGCTATTGCTCTGGATCTGCGATGGGGGAGCAATAATTCTCCAACCTCTTGTTCCAGTTGGTTGCGAACAAGTCTACGTTCGGCCTTCCCCATAACCCCCATAAACTGATCGCACACTTGAGGGTTGAGAGTCCATTCGGTGGGGAGCACTTGGTTTCTTCTGCTTAGCAGATCCGCTCGAACATTTCTCTCTCCCCCTGAATAAAATCTCGTTAGAAGAGAGATCTGCTTCTCTTGCGCCCAAAGCAACAACAATCCCTCGCTGTCTCGTAAAGGGAGAATGAATGAGTTCCCCCTTGCTTCCTGATATATGCTAGGCTGTCGTGTTGGTCGAATTGACCTGAATGATCGATCCTAATATCTGTTCTTGAAAGTGCAAGAGGAGCTAGGTGAATGCTTTCAGTTCCTTTTTGTTTATGTGGCCAGGACACCTGAGCCTCCTTCCCAGGTTCCCGACACTTCTTGCGAATCCAACGTTGCTCCCCACCCATACGTCCGATGCGTCTGCAAACAACGCTCGGAGAGGGCTCTTTAGTGCAAGGATATTCCTTGACCGAGTTTCTTCGGGTCTAACACCACCGAAGATCTTGTTTGACCTTGTCCGTTATCCTGAATGACTCTTCGAGGTCCTGGGAACTTTGATCAAGTTCTCCTTCAGATAATACTGAAGGGGTCTTAGGTGCAGTCTCCCTAGGGAAACGAACTGCTCCAACGAGGAAATGGTTCCCAGCAAACTCATCACTCCCTCGCGGAACATGCTCTTCCCTAGAAATACTGACACCTTGTAAGGCAGCGCTCTATTCTCTCTGTTGATGGAGACGCTAGAAAACCCCGAGAATCCATCCGAATCCCCAGATAAACTGTTCTGCTGGGATCCAGCTGGGACTTCTCGAGGTGACTAGGAGTCCCAATGACTGCGTCATCTTTAATGTTTACCGAGGTCCTCCAGACACTGTGCTTCGACTTTGCTCGTATTAGCCAGTCGTCCAAATACATCGAGATTCTGATCCCTTCTAAATGTAGCCAACTGCGCCACTTCCTTAGGATACCGTGAAGACTTGCGGGGCTGTCGAAAGGCCGAAGCAAAGCGCTCGAAATTGAAACACACTTCCCTGTGACATAGAATCTTTATCACAAAGACGTTCAGCGCACTTACGTCCAAAACCGGCCTCCACCCGCCCGAGGCTTTTTGGTACCAGGAATAGACGGTTGTAGAAACCTGGTGAATGGAGATTCTTGAACCGGTTCTATTGCCCTTTTCTGGCCAACATAAGTTCTACTGCTTGCAGGAGAGCTTGACTCTTGACAGGATCCTTGTATCTCGCTGTTAACTCCCTTGGAGTTCTTGTTAAGGGAGGATATTCCCTGAAGGGGATGAGTTATCCTCTCTCGAGGATCGAGAGGGTCCAGCTGTCCGCCCCTCTCTTCGCCCAGACTCTGGCAAAGTTCGACAGTCTGGCGCCTACCGCTATCTGGAGGACTTCTTCTTCATTTTGCCTTCCCTGCGGGTCTCCTGGAAGGTCTTCCTCTGGTATACGGTCTTCTACCTCTAAAGGGGTCTTGAGGAGGAAGAGGCTCCTCGAAAGGGCTGCTGAAGAGGTGCTTTATCCTTCTTTTGAAAAGGAACAGCAGGCTTGAACCTCTTTGCTGACTGTGTCAGTAAATCCTGTGTGGCTTTTCAGCTAATGATTTTGCTACATCCCTCACCGTGTCCTGTGGGGAAAGGTGGTTCGAAAGTGGCGAATATAGCAAGGCCGACTCTGTAGAGGAGATACTGACTTGGACAGGGAAAGACCCGTACACTGCTCTCTTTTTCAAAACTCCCGATCCAAAAAGAGCAGCCACTTCCAACCGAACCGTCCATCACCGCTCTGTCCAGACACGATAATTACACTCGATAATTCGTCCATAGTGGACAAATTCGGGATCTTGGGCTCTCTTCGCAAGGCTCCCAAAGACCCAGTCCATAAAAAAAATTGAATACTTCGAGTGTCCTAAAGAGTCCCTTTAGTAGATGGTCCAGTTCACACATACCCCAAGTAGCTTTTTGTGACGATAGTAGAGCGCGCCTCCTTGAAGAATCTACTAAGGAAGCGGTAATCTGCGTCTGCGATGAAGGCAGTCCTAAGCCCATAGGTTCCTGGGTATCGTACCATCTTCCAGGTTTACCCGTCAACTTTGAAGGAGGGCATGAAAAAACAGTCTTGCCCGCCTCTCTTTTATTCTTAAGCCATTCTCCAAATCCTTTGAACGCTTTTTTCATACTAAGGGCTGGACGCATTTTTACAAATGAGGATGCTTTTGGAGACTTCGTGCTTGATAACAAAGATCCTGGAGAGGGCGGATCCGCTGGTTGAAGCTTATCCCCGAACTCCTGCAACAACAACAAGGACAATCTCTTATAATCAGAGACTACTACATCCACTGGTAATTCTTCATCCGAGACTTCTTCTAAGTCTCCGGCTGTAGGGGATCCTTTCGGAGAAGAGCGGTTCTTAGTTGTCGAGGGACTTCTGTCAAACGAAGAAGAACGTCGTCCGTGTGGACAAATCCTTGCTACTACAAGGCGCATAGAGTTCTTAAACGCACGAGATCTTCTCTCAGGAACCTGTTTCCTACCAAATGAAGGGCTCCTACTCTCCGAAGAACTCATAAAGTGCGAAGGGGTCTTACTCTGACCTAAGCTAGTACAAGGAGCCTGGCGCCTACTCGACTCCTGACGCCTGCTCGACTCCTGGCGTCTGCTAGACTCCTGACGCCTACTACGACTCCGTGACGCCTGCTCGACTCCTGACGCCTGCTCGACTCCTGAAGCCTGCTTGATTCCTGGCGCCTGCTTGACTCCTGGCGCTTGTCGTGACTCCTGGTAGGCTCTTGACGCCTCTCACAAGACTCCTGGCGTCTGTTAGGCTCTATACGCCTGTGATATTCTTGGCGCCTACTAGGCTCTGTCAACTCTATGTGTCTAAAAAGCTCCTGCTTCTTAGGCTCTTGACGCCTATCCTGATCCTCAGAAGAGGAGTCCGACTCCTGACTTCTCCTAAGAGACGTAGCTGATCGCTTCCTCTGCGAGCGGCTACCGCTGGGAACTTTCTTCCTATAGATAGGAGAGGATAGTTTAAAAAAGGGAGAACGAGAGAGTCTCTCCGGTGACGAGCGCCTGCTAGAGTGAGAAACTTCTCTCCTACCAGGAGAAGAAAACTTCGATCTCTTCACTGGAAGGGAGGAGTCTTTTCTTCGAGACGAATCCTTATGTAGAGCGCCATACCAAGGAGGATATTTGCTCCTGTAGATTAAGCAGGAAAAGCTTAGTCAGATCTTGAGGCGCTGGAGATGGTCTTCTCGCCTTCTTACTAGTCGAAGGAAAATCCTCTGGAAATCGCTCTGGGCTTGAAAATCAAAGCGTCTCCTTCGGCGCTACCCACGATCTCTTCAGAGGACGAGACTTCGAAGCAGAGCTCCATCCACGCCTGGACGAGGAGGAGTCCGACGCAGAAAAACACTCTTCCAGGATGCCTTTTCTACGGCTATCCAAGGCAGCCTGGGTCGTTACTTCAGGATCTGCCGAAGGGACGCCTGATCGTTGGGGTTGGGGATGCTCCACATCCTCCCTGCGGCTTTTGACATTCCTCCTCCCCTGGTCCTGGGAGTTTGGAAGCGGTCTAGGCCTAGGAGCAATGCGGAGCCGATCAGACGCCCCCTCCACTGCACTGGGGTCACTGATTCACTGACACTCTTACCTTGTGTTTCCATAGCTTTAAGCTGCTCCTGAAGCTCCCTGATCGAGGATCTCATTTTTTCCATTTCTGAAAATGAATCCTTAGATTCAACACAGGGAGAAGGGGCTGAGGTATGGGAGAACATCATCTAGCTTGTTAGTATAATTCAGGCTCAAAAGAACAAGATCTACTCGAGCTTCTAGCTGACGCTTTCCTAGCTCTATCCTCTTCTCTCTTTTCTTAATATAAGAAAGCTAAATCCTTCCATCCTTGCTCCGTAAGCCTTCACATTCAGCACAAGTTTCTATCAAACGCACATTCAGAACCTCTACATTTACTACAAAGTGTATGAGGATCTACCTCTGCTTTAAACAACCTAGTTCTGCATTCTTCCCTTGCACAAACCCTAAACTTAGGTGTTACTTTAACTTCAGCCATCTTAATAGAAAAAACCAAATCCAAGTCCTAATCCAGTCCAAAATAAGCGTATGCCAATCCCGAGAATAAACAAGAGTACTTCACCAAATGAGTCCAACCAATTCTCGGCAAATGAGCAGAATTCCAATCAGGAGAGACCAAACAACAGTTGTTGCCGGCCTAGCGACAGAGAAAATCTGGCTCAGAAAAACGGGAATGGTCGGGATTCCGCCACCAGAGGCGGTGAATGGTAGATCACAGACCTACCTGTAGCGTGTTGCCGCGAGTTTTGAATTCTGTCGGGACGACGGAGTCTATAGCTAAGTATATATCTGTCGGGTAAGTTGCATGTAGTATAAAAATGTTTTTCCAGCTCTTTTCCATGCCACATCTACAAAAGTCCTTGGGTATTTAAGTTTCAATGCAATATCATAAATAATTTTAATCTCAGCGTCAATAAACTGCGGGCTACAGACACGTAAACTCCTTATGAACATCCCAGAAAAAAGAGAATTTAACATTTTGATGGTGATTAGAGTAGTAATGAACAAAAGAGGCAATGTTAGTTGATTTCCGAATGACTGAAAAGGTGAAACTTCTATCATTTCAGTGGACAGTTACATCAAGAAAATTCAAATGACAATTTCTTTCTTCCTCTATGGTAAATTTGATAGAAGGGACTAAATTATTGAGATTAATAAGGAATTCCTGGATATTTTCGTGAACTGGCCATATACAGAAAATATCATCCATATACCTAAACCATATAACTTTTTGGGGCAAAATTCTTGGTAAGAGTATTGCCTAAAAAAATTCCATGTAAATATTGCTAAGGACAGGAGATAAGGGATTACCCATAGCCATGCCAAACTTTTGTATAAAAAATTACCAATTAACCCTCTTACGCCGATTGGACGTATTAAACGTCGAGTCAAAATGTCTCCCGTATGCCGATTGGACGTATCATACGTCGGCTCAAAAAAGTTTTTTTAAAAATTCGCGGAAAAATACTTATAGGCCTACCAGCCGAAAACTTTTGTATCACGCTCCTTGGGGGATGCTGGGAGTTCACGGATCAAGGCGTTGTTTTGTTTACAATCGCTACGCAGGCGCGCAAGCGCGAATTTCTTTCTTATCACACTAAAAAGTATCAGTGACACATCTCGGAAATTATTTTGTCACTTTGACATAATTTTTGCACCATTTTAAATTATCCTTACATGAAGTATTATATGAAATGTGCGCAATTTCATGTAAAATACAACAAAAAAATACTCATGATTGTAGCTTTTATCAGTTTTGAGATATTTTTCATATAAATAACGATAAGTGCAAAAAAAATTTCAACCTTCAGTCAAACTTTGACTCTACAGAAATGGTCGAGAAACGCAATTGTAAGCTAAAATTTTCTATTATAGTAATATTCAATCTTTGCCTCATTTGCAACAAATTTGACGTCTCTAGCACAATATTTCGATTTATGGTGAATTTATGAAAAAAACTTTTTCCTTACGTTCGTGCGATAACTCTTCCGATAAAATTTTTTGTTTTTTCGGGGTGCGATTGTCCTAATGTTTGCACCCTTTTAAAATTTGCCGTTAAATAAAGTTTTTATATGGAAATGATGTGCGCAATTTTCATGCACAAATCAACAAAAAAACAACCCATGGTGTAGGCTTTTATCAGTTTCGAAATATTTTCATATAAATAAACGCTAAGTGCAAAAATTTCAACTTTCGGTTCAACTTTTTGACTCTACCGAAATGGTCGAAAAACGCAATTGTAAGCTAAACCTCTTATATTCTAGTAATATTCAATCATTTACCTTCATTTTGCAAACGACTTGGAGTCTCTAGCACAATATTTCGATTTATGGTTGAATTTATGAAAAAAAAAAAAAAAAAAAATTTTCCATTACGTTTCGCGCAGTAACTCTTCCGAAAAAATAAGAAGTTTTTTGTGCGATTGTCGAAATGTTTGCACCATTTTTAAAATTAGCTGTTACATAAGGTTTTATATATGAAAATGTGCGCAATTTCATGTAGAATACAACTAAACATGATGAAGGTTGTAGCTTTTTCTTTTTTTCGAAGTATTTGCATATAAAACACGATAATAGAAAAAAAAAACCACCGAAATAGTTGAAAAAAAACGCAATTGTAAGCTAAAACTCTTACGGCCTAGTAATATTCCGTCATTTTTCTTCATTTGAAACAAATTTGAAGTCTCTAAAATAATATTGTGATTTATTGTGAATTTTAAAAAAATATATTTACCTTCACTACGCGCGCCGATTCGCGGCCGCAAGTCTCCGAAATACGTACATTGCATTATCCTAATATTTGCTCCTTTTCATATTAGCCTTTTTATAGAGTTTTATATATCAAAATGTGCGCAAATTCATGAAAAATACAATAAAAAATAATTGAAGGTTGTAGCTTTTTCCATCTCCGAAATATGTGCATATAAAAAAACCTATATATATAAAAAATTTCGACATTCGGTCAATTTAACTCGTCCGAAAGGTCGAAATCTGCAATTCTAAATCTAAAAACTCTTACAGTATCGTAATATTCAATCATTTATGTCTTAATTTTGAAAACAAATTGGAAGTCTCTAGAACAATATTAGAATTACGGTGAATTTTTGAAAATAACATTTTTTTACGTCCGCGCGTTACGAATTCGTACATCATTTTGTGATAATATTTTTCCGGTGTTGATTTTATTGTTTTACTATATATTATATATCAAAAGGATTGCAATTTAGTGTACAATACAACGAAAAAAAAGTAACTCGTTAGCTTTGACCGTTTTTTGCACAGCGTGATTTGAATACAATTATCTATGAATTTTTTTTTTCGCTACCATATATCGCATTATTTACATATGATAATGACATTATTTTTCATTTCTGATGATTGCATACTAAACTTCAGGCAATGGAAAAAAAATGAGCCAAAAATGAACTCTTAATCTTCAAAACTAAGCGCGCTGTGATTTTTTGAAAAAATGATTTTTTCCGCTTCCAGGCTCACTCCAAACCGGCGCCGGCATACAGGAGAGATTTTGATTTTTAGGGCTTCGGCGTAAGAGGGTTAAAACAAAATTTACTATCTGATATATAACCTTATGAGACTAATGAGGTTTGCTACACTTAAGGGAATGTCATGACGTTCTAATTCCTCCTCCAAATATTCAAATCATCTACAGGCACTTTTGTAAATAAAGACATCAAAACTAACCATATGAAAATCAAAATTCAAATTTAAACTACTCAATTTGTTTATAAAATCAACATTGTTTTTTACATTCGTGTTAGAAATGTCTCCTACCAAAGGTGTAAGAAATTTTAAAAGCCTTTTAGATAAATTATACGTAACTGAGCTCACTGAACTAATAATTGGTCTAATAGGGTTATCGATTTTGTCTTGACAACACCATACATATAAGGTAGGGAGGCGCGTTGCGGGGTAAACTGTTTAATTAAATGGTCCAAGCCCTTTAGAATGGATTTAATTTGTTTATTAAAATGGGAGTTCACTGTCTGTGTAGGATCAGACCTCAGTTTCATGTAAGTATCAGTATCATTTAGCAATGCCATTATTTTACTTACATAGTCACTTTTATTCATTATTACCACTGCATTAGACTTATCTGCCTTTGTTACTTGCACTGTTTCGTCTTTTTTAATTTTCTTATAAGCCTGGAGAAATCTTACAGGTACATTAGGGGGAGAAGGCTTGCTCATAGCACCATACACAATACCCTTACAAATATTGATATCCTCAGGGCATAAATCCCGATTAAATTTTTCCAAATAACAAAAGGATTTTGAAATGTCAACACAGTCCAGGTTACCATTAGACACACCAAAGCTTAACCCATATCCACCCAAAAGCAGCTGTCGTAGCAACTATCCACTGGTTTGTCTGAATAAAAATGAAATCATGAAGTCCACATTAGCATGCTTAGTCCAGTCGCTTTCAGTAATAAGATTCTTCAGCTTGAATTGAAGCTTCCAGCAGACGACTCTTCCAATCCACAGGAACCGTCCGATTAAAGCCATACCGTCTGCTTCTAAGGGTATGAAATGCATCATCTACTTCCACTTTTGTGTGATATATATATATATATATATATATATATATATATATATAGATATTATATATATAATATATATATATATATATATATATATATATATCTATATATATATATATATGTAATATATACTATATATAATCACGAAAGTCAGGAACGTGATAAATCCATAAAGATATATGCCAAAAACAAAAATAAACAATGGAGTACCCGCGAGACCTTTCGACGTTCAAACGTCCTTTACGAAGCAGATGAACTGACATACATGAGGAAAAAGACAAAACAAGAAGATTCGTATAACTGACAAATAGGGATTATAGAGAGATTAGTACTTAGAATCCGACACACCTGAAAGATGAGTAACCTTCCCAAACAAGCATAAACAATGGGTGCAATTAAAAGGACAAGACAATTAAAGGATTATAGGTGACAGCTATTCAGAACTTTGGTAAACAAAACCATATTCACAATACATGTTAGACATACATTACAATGAAGATAACTCTAAGGCAACTAATTTTTATCTAAGTCTGTAATTATATCTTTGAGGTCATTCTTAAACATGTTACAAATACAAGGGTCTAATGAAAAAGGCCACGACTAACATTGAAATACAATGAAAAGTAAGTTGTATTAAAGCAAATTCCAAAAGATTTCGTGATAAGACATCTCTTGACCTTGCAATTACTGAACTACCAACCTAAGTTATTCGGTGGTTGTTTTCACTTAAATGAATTAATATAGCATTAGAGGTTTGCCCAGTTTTTACAGAATATTTATGCTGGCTTAGCCTTACTTCTAGGCCCTTGCTAGACTGTCCATTTTTTATTAACATTCCTTTTAGTGTGTTATTATAGGAAAAAACAAGGTTGACATTAAAAGCTTTTAACAATGATTTAATGGTTTCAAATCCGTTAAAATAAGGCAAAATGAGAGTGTTCTTAGAATTTTCTTTCAGTGTGTTACTTACACTATAAAACTTTTTGTGGGCTTTATTATAACAAATATCTCCGGCTTACAATGCGTCTCAAGAACGGAATCCCCGTCGTGACCCAGAGAAAACTTTACTTTTAATGTAAACTGATATTATATATATATATATATATATATATATATATATATATATATATACATATATATATATATAAACACACACACATACATATATATATATATATATATATATATATATATATATATATATATCATATATATATATATATATATATATATATATATATATATATGCACACACATACAAATACCATTTCATTTATATATTATCTGTATGTGCATTTACATATGTACCATATCTGTCTATATACATGTGTATAATGGCATATGTATTTATGCATATTCTATCATCCTCTTCTCTGATATTGAAGTATGAATAGTAATAACAATAATGATGATTATATATTAATAATAATATACCAGGAATAATTAAAATAACTTTCATGAATATTAATGCGATTATCATTATAATTAATATCGCTATCAGTACTTTAAATGGCCGTGTGCATAGGAAAAATAAAGTATTTTATCTAATACATTTTTATCCATTGGCTAAGTAATGGTCTTTATTCACACAGGCCCTACAATCATGTGGCAAATTTCATGGGTATCTGAACGATACTTTGCATATCCTTGATACTCCAGAGTAACAATGATTTTCACATAATGTAGGCTTGGTACATATTTCAACTTAAAAGACGTGAATTGTGCCATGGAGCTGTACTTCACAACTAAAATTCCCATTTGATGCCCATTCCCTTATTGTACTCTACTTAGGGGATTCAGTGCATAAAGCAATATAAGAATTCCATATGCTACTATTACTATGTAGCATCACCAACAACTGAGTCTTCGTTCATAAAGTATATAGGCGGATTGATTAGTAAAGTACATCATACTACAGTACCAATGAGTGGGAGGGCCTTCAGTAAGGGTGTTTTATTAGCCTCTATTTACGAACTGCTTGTGCTTGATTCAGCCAAGTTCCCTTTAAATTTCTTTTGATTTACTCTGAAAAGTGTCTTAATTATCAACATTAGGCATCACTGCATATTTTTCTCTATTAAGCTGTGGCCTCAAAGAGCTATTTCCAAAATATCATCCATATCTGGTGGTTTGGTAAGATTTTGACAACATTCAATTAGACACAGCCCTGAAATGCACTGTAGGTAGTTACAAGGGAAGGCTGGAAAGTAATTAGTATTAATACATAATCACCTGGCCATCAACATACCCTTACTGCTTTCCTTGGCTACAGTGACATTTGGAGGGATAGTTACATGAGAAATTAAGATAAAAGACTTCAGGTTTTTATTTACTTAAAATAAAAATTGCAATGTTACCAGGAAATTGGCAACTAACTATTTTCATACAGAAGAACGAAATCCAATCCTCGGTGGGCAATATTTTTTGCAGTAACTGTCTAAATGGATGAATTTCTGATGTGAGATGCTGATGAAGCCTGGCTGAAACTACAGATGACAAACTCATCCCAAAGTAGCTCCAGAGAAGTATGGCAAGAATGGAAAGAGTCCATGTCAGACCTCTCCCCAAGTGTACATGTAAAATAACCATGAACATGCTTGTGGCATGAGTCATCAGCCCAACTCCCTTCCCCACCAGCCCTGAACATCAGTCCCACAAACAGAAGCAATGTCCATGACTTGCCATAAGGAAAAGACCTCAAAGACCTATTTCTGTGAAGCCCTCCTCTAGGACCAGGAAGCGGAGGAGGTAAAACTCAGGACAGTGGCTGGTCTTTATCACCAAGCCTACCTTTAACCACCTATTAAGTCTCAACCAAACCAGTTTGCATATTTTATAGAAACAAAACTTTGAATTATTCTCATATTTTATAAGAAAACCATTTCATTTTACCAAGAATGTCCTCCCGCCATCTACACCATCTTCAGTGTGCCAAGGCTTAGGAATGACATTCTCTAATATACAAGTAGGACAAGTCTTAGTGACAGAGTAATCGAACGAGAGTTGTAACTCACTGCTCTTTCACGAATTTTATCACTCAGCTAGTTATTCCAAAGTACTGTAATCAATATGCAAAAGAGAAATACATGTGATTTATAAAACATATTGCTCTGAATTTAGGACTTTTCCAAAACTAACACAAGCAATGTCTGAAACTTTGAAGAATTTATATCTTTTAAAAACATTAAAATTAAAAAATGATGATACGGATGCATCTGATACATTTACCTTGCACTCTATCACATTTCCACTAAACATTTATAATTATCACCAATGTTCCTTGTCAAGAGATCTCATCAAACCAAAATGTACCCAGTTAAGAAGTTCATGACTGTGAACAAATATCTAAAACAATCAAACTAAGCTGCTTCATCCAATGAACAGTAAATCCTACCTTGATTTCTTGTCCCACAGTTGAAGTTGCCTGGGGACCATCCAGTAACAAAAGATCAACATCCTCTTCTAAACCAGAGGGGAAAGCGACCAAATCCAGATAATTATAGGAACTGATCGCGTTCCACCAACTGATGATGGTTTTGAACATCCATTTTCGCACTGGTTCACCAGCTGATGTTCAGTTCTGTAAAGATAAAAAATTCTAAATACAGTAGATTATTAACATTAATTTCTGCTATAGCACTATAACATGGTCAATTTTATGCAAAGAACATAGCACCTACAAGAAGTAACTCTATGTGACAATTGTAAATAACACTAAAGAACCAAACATCTAATAATTCATGATTTATGTATACTATCCTGCCTTGAGTATTCCAAATCTATACCCATTATTTTCTGTTATACAGGTAGTCTTTTCAAAATCCGAGAAAGTTTCTTCCATAATAATATAACAATAAGTACAAATAATTTAGTAGTTCATAAAAACAGATCAACAGCGGAGCTGAGATCGAGCCAACACCAAAATATATATATACACTTCAACCATAATTCTAATAGGTCATTTACAATAGAACAGGCAGCAGTTTCTGTAAAATATGTCTAAACACCAACAGCATTTTCATGCAATTGCTTATTTGCTTTATGCATACCTAGATTAATGAACCTGTTTTACCAAATTTTCAAGATAATTTGTACCTTTCCTAAAAGTGCAATTCACAGCCTTTCATGTAAGTATTTCTGGTATGAGCAGAAAACCTTCACTGAAGCTTGATAAATAGGTTCTATGCGTCCAGAAGCGGATGCAATGCTCCCCCAACCAGGTAAAAGGGACCAACACCTTAGGTTACGTTATGATAAATCCCTTCATATGTCCTTGCGGCTTATTCGTGCTATGTAAAATTTT
Organism: Macrobrachium nipponense; assembly: GCF_015104395.2. Classification (NCBI taxonomy): domain Eukaryota; kingdom Metazoa; phylum Arthropoda; class Malacostraca; order Decapoda; family Palaemonidae; genus Macrobrachium; species Macrobrachium nipponense. The sequence goes on along the minus strand of NC_061104.1, from coordinate 50,275,575 downwards.
TGGTTGGTAAAACTGAAGACTAATACATACCACAGTTTGGTTCCCACCCATCCCCAGTGGGAATATTTACTACCTTTTATTGATGCTTTTCATTGCTTAAGCCTTTTATTTATCTTTAAATTTACTACAAGGCAGTCCCCGGTTGTCAGCGGTCTCAGTTTAATGGCGATCCGGTTTTACGGTGGGCTTGTCTAGTGACATAAAATCAGCATTGATGGTGCCATAACAGGCAGAGTTTCAGCTATTGGTGCCACAAGGTGCTGACAACAGAGTTATGGTTCCATAGCATACCTAACATAGCCATTTAACCGGTCGCTGGCGCCATAATTGCAAGTCTCGGTTAATGGCGGATAATTGGGGCCTGCTTGTATTCTATTTGTTTTGACACTCGTCCCCAAGGGGCTGCTACTAAATACAGCACCTATACACAAAACTAGTACCTAGTTACCAAAACCTTTAAGGTTTTCTTAATCTTGATGTGTAGGAGCAATGTATTTTTCATATAGATTATATATTATGATGTAGGCTACGGCCCTCCCACCTTCCTTACTGATGCACTGCACTGGTTTTTTTTATTAATTCTTCCCTCAAATAACCATCTTTCCACTGAGGTTAATCATGACAGTTGGAATGGTAAAACTGAAGACTAGGTACTATTGTGGCCTGGTTCCTGCCAATCAGTGGACTAATATTCACCACCTTTTGCATGAGCTTTTTTTAAATGTCGCATGTTTATTTTTATAATCTTCAGTCTTTTGTCGTGTTTTTTTTGTCCATCCACAGGGGGCTGGTGCTAACTACATTGACCATTTTGCGCATAGCTTCGTATAAAGTGATATAGTTGTCTAACTTAAGTTTTACCATCACATATAAAGGGGAATAGGAGAGATTATGTTTGTAAACAAATGAAGCATATCTGGTGCAGGTGCAGTACGCTGGTGGGCAAACGCAAACAATGGCAGACAACGCTCTCAACCTAATTTAACTCTGTCGAGAGTTTTGTGCCCACTATACATGTATGGCAGGGTAAGGTTCTTTCTTGCTTTTATAACGATTGTATATGTATTCTCATGTAGTGCTGTATTAATTTCTCAAAAAAGTTAAAAAAAAAAAAAAAAAAAAAATTCTCAAAAGTTCCTTATGTTTGAAGTTTTTCAGTCTGTTAACTCACTTACCATGAAAGAAAACACATTCATGGCAATAATAAGTATTTAAATAAAAAATAATTACATGGCAACAATAGTATTTAAATAAAAATCATTATTATTTTGCTTTCCATAAAGGTTTAGAATCTAGTAGTTTCAAACAACTTACATATGGGCAAGCAGTCAGTCACTGCACTCTTAATAGTGGAAAGGTCTGAAATTCATAGTCCTATATCTCGATCCATTATCAGTGAATCCAAACTGTTGCTCCTGTGAAGTCTATCGTTATTTTTTACTCTAAAAACATGGAATTATAATTCTATGTATTTATTGTTGGTATATGGGTTAAAATAAATAAATATATAGGAATGTGGTGGAAGAGGCTAATAACGTTTTACATTTTCTATATAGTAGGAAGTGAAATCACGTATATTTTGAGCAGTATTCCAAAACAATGTCAACGAAAATATGGAAATCTGAATAATTCAATATGCAAATGCTTTTATGCTCGGGTAGTTTACATAAGATTATATATAATAAAGATTAACTTCCAATTGAAAAATAGGACGAACTACATACGTATGGGTGAAAAAACATAGTGTCCATGTGTTGGTAGTGGTGCGAAAAATATTATTGGAATGCTCTCAACAACTTTGGCAAACTTTTCAATGGTAGTGTAGACATAATGGGGCTAAGGTGTGGGTTTTATGAACTTAATAATAGCTAGGTAATATTACTCATTTACTAAGCAGTTGCTCTACCTTGTACCCCCTGATTAACATGAGCTCTCTTTCATCTTAATTCTTTTTAAGAATTGCATGAGTTGAGCAACTGATGTCTGCAAGCCACTTAGCTATTTCTCCTTTCCTTGTCACTTTCGCTGGAATAGGTATGATGCCAGTATACTAAGCTTCCCTTTCCCACCTATTCATGCATCCTCCAAACAACACATGACTGAACCACTGCTTACAAATAAGGCACAGGTTAACTGGAATGATCAACGTTCATCTGATACAGTAGAAAAGAGGAAATGGCTTTTTGCCCACCAGCAGTGTTATTGTTTGTAGACGTGTTGATGACGTCACATTGAAGACTCCTTTAATCATCAGAGGTTAAACCAGTCTTGCGCTGGCATGGGCTCTTACTCTAGGGCAGGCCCATAAGGGGAGGATAGGGGTAGCTACAGAGTCCAAGGAGGTTGTCCAAACAATGGTTAGAAAATGCACAATGCACAGTTAGAAAAATAAACGATTCGTGTATCTTGCAAAGAATGAAAGTATTTCCAAAATTACTATTATTAGACATCCTGGGCACAGTGGGCCCGAGGGACCTAGGTTATCCCCTTGAAGAACCCTGACACGTCAGGCATCCCTAGGTACGATAGCTAGGTAGTGCGGTTGATACAATAGGGCTACCTAACAAACAGTCAAGTTATTGATGTTAGATTAACCTTGATGAAAACCTAAAGTTAATAAACCATGCAACGATCTTTGACGTTGTTAGTTGTAAACAGCAACTATGGAGTGGACAAATTCAGGGAGGCCTAGGTAACTACCGTTAGAAAGCTGAGCTAAGCCAACCGTCTTTCGTATGTCATTTCAAATGTAACCGATATTAACAAGAGATAAGCAGTATTAAGCAAAGCTTACCATTCACCCAAGGCATTAAATACCTAGACACAGCTTTACCACCAGCACCAGTAATAAATCACTCAAAACCATCGGAAACTGAGTTTCTCACAGCTGATTCGACAGTTAAATTCCGTACCAAGTCCTTGGGAAAACAATGACAAAATGAAGACCGCGATGCGCAGTGTCAGGTGCACACTCGCGGGTCTTCTTCTTATGTATTTGGGCGATTAAGGGTAGAGATTTGATTTCTTATTATATCTAACCCTCATTTTACACTTCGATGTGAAGTTGAAAATGAAAGATAGATAAAATAAGCTTAAGTTTAACTACGAACTCCTCGGTCTTTATATTATTCGGCGTTTTGGAAATGGAAACCTGTTTATCGGCGCTTATTTGGTATACATCAAGCGGCTTTCATTTATTTGTCATAATTAATCTATTTTATATTGGATTTTCCGTTTCACCACATATTTTACTAATTTCTTCTTGAATTGTATCTAAATTCTCAATCATTTTGGTACCTTGGTTCCTATGACAACTTATTAAGTGCAAGAATCTGGCAGCTCTGCCTGAAAGTATGTTTGGAGGAATTTCCTCTCTCTCCTCTCTCTCTCTCTCTCTCATCTCTCTCTCTCTCTCTCTCTCTCTCTCTCTCTCTCTCTCTCTCTCGCTCTCTCTCTCCCTCTCTCTATCTCTCTCTCTCTCTCACAGTTACTTTCTTTTTTTTTGTTATTCCTTATTGAAATTTCATTGTAGTACATTCGACTTTTACGGAATGTCTGTTAATTACGCAGATTTTCCATCGTAATCGCCTATGGTGGACTTGGAGGAATAATGGGTGGTGGAGCCTTATATCCATAACAAATCGTGCGAGTTTGATATAAATATATGTGTATATATATATATATATATATATATATATATATATATATATATATGTGTGTGTGTGTGTGTGTGTGTGTGTGTGTGTGTGTGTGTGTGTGTGTGTGTGTGTAATTGAAAATTTACAGCATGTTCGTTTAGTTTTGAGCACGATAAACTAATGCCCTAACCTACAACCAAACAATGTGGAAACCAAGTAACAAATTCGGTGTGTGTGAGAGGTCTTAAAGCGTCATTCATAAGTGTACATGAAGGGTACCTACCTGCTGTTCAAACATTCTTAATAAAGTTTTCATATTTTGTTGCGATTCGTGTGTCCCAAGGATGTTTTCGTTTTCTATCTTAATTTTACTGTGTAGTACAAGAATTTAAAATTTCTATTACACCTGTTTACTTGCGACATCCATTACTCTTATTTGACCTACTTCTTAATGGTAGGATCTACGTGGTGCTGAGTAATGCCCGTTATGTTAATCTATCTAAGTGTATCGAGACTATGTTGCATATGTGCTACCACCAACGAGGAACCCGCCCCCAACTGACTCATGACCATATGATCTGAGATAGAACAGAGACGGGTAGACACAAGACCACCGAGATAGAAGACATATGATTAAATTTACTGATAAGCTTAATTCGATAATCATTTTCATTTCCTTTCTTAGTCCTATACATGATCCTCCTTGCTTTTTTCACTTATATTTCCTTCTTTCTCCTCCTGCATATTTCTTCCTTCTCCATTTTACCACATTTTTTATTTTGCCTTTCATATGGTGTTTATTTACCAGTTATTTGCTGATGTCGAGTCCCAACAAATGAAAACTTATTTGCTACTCCTCTTCTTGCCAAATCACCGACCTACCTGCTCCTTCTCAAGGTCTAGAGAATACTACTATACTTTGTTCCTTCTTACTCTCCTCTCAACATTCCTGTGCTTGCCGCTTCTGAAATTTCTCATTTACATCTTTTATTCAACCCATAAATTATTGGCAACATCTATTTATTCAAGGACTAATAAAACCTGGGGACCATTTACGTATCAAACGTCTTTTGTTTGTTTGTAAGGTGTTTTTACGTTGCATGGAACCAATATGGTTATTCAGCAACGGGACCAACGGCTTTACGTGACTTCCGAACCACGTCGAGACTGCACTTCTATCACCAGAAATACACATCTGTCACACCTAAATGGAATGTCCGAGAATCGAACTCGCGCCAAGCGCTGGGCCCTTAGCTACGAGGTCATTCAACGATGAAACGGAAATTGACAGTAAAAAGGTTTGAAAGGTGTAACTGGAAAATATTGCATCGTTAGGAGAGGATGGAAAGAAAGGTGAAAGAAAGAATATGAAAGGAGGTACAGTAAAAAGGGATAAAAGGGGTTGCAGCTAGGTGTTGTAGGGCTAATGTAAAGAACCTTAAGTGATGCCTACAGTGCACCATAGAAGGTGCACTGATGGCACTAACCCCACCTGAGCAAACGTATCAATGTATTTCTATATCTCTCAGGATATTGACACTTCCTTCTCCATAAGGATAGAGTTATTGTATAGGATCAGTATACCCAATATGTAACAACACTGTAGAGGATTATGTATACAAATAGTTTTACTTGCATTATAGTGTGTGTGTGTGTGTGTAAAACTTTAACAATTATTATTTGATTGAATATATGTATCGTGGATTTTAGATGCGTTTAATCCCTTCAGAGACGCAAATAAGAAAATGGTAGAGTTCAAAAGGAATAGTAAAAAAATAAATGACAAACATGATAACAAAGATAATTTAATTAAAATCTATATTACCATCCTATCATTGTGAAACATTCTACAATAGCATCAAATACTAAGTATTAGTTATGATTAAATGTTACTGAGGCTAAAGTCATAAGTGTAAGAATACAGCATTAAAGAATGTGAATGAATTACAAGTAATTTGACAATTTTTAGTACAGCTAAATTCAAGAGAAAAAGTATAATTTGTATAACTTTGGTCCCACCATGTTCCTGCACAACATAGAAAAGTGTTCAAGCCAATCACAGATATTGCATACAGCAACAATAAACCATTATTTTGGTACTCAATGGAAGAACTGATATAGAATTCACAGGTGAATCTTGGAGCAGTTGGAAGTGAGGGTGGATCAACTGAAATGTAAAGAAGCATTGTAGCATCTACAAAGCATAACAATTCACAGATATTAAAATGGCTGCGTCAAGGCAAAAGATTTATTGGATGGAGGCGAGCTGAATGGAACACGGAGCATTTAAACAGGTATGACACCACTAGGTAAACAAAAGGGCCCCATTAAAGTTGGTCTCATCATTAACCAACTGAAGTACATTGGATCCTTCAATCTAAGCTGAAAGTTTTGCGCTGACGGCAATGAGGACAGTGACAAGCCTGCAATGGCTGGCACAATGTGATGAGCGAGATGAATATAAGATTACAGGAGGTCACCCTTACTACTATCCACCACCATCACCATTTACAATATATCAAGGTAGTTTGACAGCCCCAACACAGGAGGCACTACACTTATTAGCTTAAATGTGAGTGACAGCAAAGCTTTATTGCGTCCACTATAATAAAAGCAAAGTTTTTCTTTTGGAGATAGGCTTAGGCCTTCTTGCTAGCTTTTTCGAGACAGAAAGCTATCATATTTTTAGAGACTGGACAAGCAAGAGGCTAGAGGAACAACTAAAAGAACGTGGTATACTGGGATCTTGCAGTTCAGTATAATGGAAGTATCTTCCATACCTCTCAAGTACTGGAGCATTTCCCCCCTAACATCAAATGCATTGTTTGTCACAGACAGTCTCAATACATTGACAGCTGAAAACTTAAAGTTTTCTTCTATTGCTTTCTGAGATGAATTTTATGAAATGTTTTTCTGTATTTCCTATGTCTTTTCTGCACTGTGACTTTTCATGTGTGTCGTGAGATGAATTTTCTGGAAAAATGCTTTTTTGCATTTAGTGCACCCAAATGGCTTTTCTCCTGTATGAATCCTCATATGATTTTTAAGGTTGCCTTTGACATTAAAGACCTTCCCACATTCACAGCACATAAACGGCTTGTCCCCCGTATGAATCCTCACATGATCTTTGAGGTGGTTTCTCTTGGAAAAAGGTTTCCCACAATCATTACATCGAAACGGCTTCTCTCCACTGTGAACCTTCATATGCTCCCTTAGATAATTTTTCTGAGGAAAAGCTTTGCCACAATCTATGCATTTGAACGGCTTTTCACCGGTATGAGTTCTTAAATGCTTTGTGAGATTACCCTTTTCATGAAATGCTTTCCCACATTCCCTACATATGAACGGCCTTTCTCCACTGTGAATCCTCAAGTGACTTGTGATATGACTTTTCTGGGAAAATGTTTTCCCACAGTCATTGCACCTGAAAGCCCTCTCTTCAGTGTGACAACTCCACATTTTTTCATCACCTTCATTTTTGCAAATTAGTGAATCACTGGCTAAACTAACATATGAATGATTTGCATCACCATCAGGCTCGTTGTACACTTCTGTTTCTGTCTTGATTTCTATGAATGGAACTACAGACGAAGAGTTATCATGAGTGGCTGCATGCAAATCTCCATTTTCATGACTGACTGGTTGGAGTGAAAATGGATCATCAATTTCTCTTTTCACAGAGCAGTCTAAGAAAATTTGTGAATTCATTATAGCCTTCTGTCCTTTGATGTTGTAGACAACTTACTGATTTTAAAGCTAATAGATTGCACTACAAACTGAAAGTTCTCCACTCTTTCTCGGGAATTTTAGTCGAAGTTCAATTTTCGTGATTTGTGTTATTGTTCAGAAATATACATATTTTTTGTTTTCTCTGTTGTTAAGAAATACTATTGCCTCATTTCCTTACCAACGTCAATAAATATGATTTAAAGAACCAATTTTCATTTTTCACAAATTCGAAATTAAAAGGCACCATAACTGCCTCTGTCAGTTAAAACAGTGTGGAAACTTGCATTTACATTTACTGTTTGCCAATTATTTATTTCTTCCTTCCTTGAGACCAGAAACTGATGACTGTTTGAGGATGAAGTCTGAAATAAGAGAATAAAACACAATTAAAGAATAAAATAAAACCAATGAAAAAATAAATACAGTACTACATGATTAAAAGGTTTTAATACAGCTCTTGCAGCAATTACCAAGTTTTGGTGAACCTGACTATACCACAATATTAAAAGAACTTTATTCAAGTAAAGGATCAAAACTGCCTTGAAGAAATAATACAGTATTATTTGATTAATATCTGCACCCATCCCTTCCCACCCATGGCACATTATGTAAACATGAATATTACTCACAAGATTATTTAATAGGCATTAATAGAATGTCAACATGTGAGAAAAGAAGACTATGCCCAAAGGCACTAGAGGAATTGTGTGACCAAATTATCTGTACTACAAGGATAACACTCTCCTTCTGTAAAATTCATAATCCTTCTAACTTGTAATTTGTTTCTGAAGCATACAAACCATCTTTTACAAACAGACCCATTCGTTGGGTGGGAGGTATTATCCAAAGAAAATTAATGGTCGTATTTTCCCCATCTTGTTCCCACTAAATACCGGTGTAATAGGAAGACCTACTTGGAAGGTAGCAATATTATTGCAACATACCCATAGATAATCATACTTTACTGCCTGAACCCCCTTATTAAAAGGGAATTGAAGGAAGTCATACCTGCTGATTACCAATAAAAGTCAAAAGAGAGGATGCCCTATCAAGTAACTTATCTGCATCTGGCTAGAACAGCAGATACTGAACATGGCCATGGGTTGTTGAAAGGAAGAGAGAAATATAGAATGAAGAACCAGTCATCCTTCATTCAACTGACCTTAATGCCAACTTGTGGGCAATGGCTCTGAGACAGATGGAGGTAAAATTGGTCTGGCAGTAACAGACACCTGTCCTGCCTTAGTACCTGAACTTCAGTGAATTTCTTCTTGAATGTCAGAGATGCCACAGTGGCATATATGTTGTGAGCCCTCATGAAAGGTACGTAACTTCCAGAAGCAAAAACCCTGATGTGCATGTGACAGACATCTTTGGTCCTCACTCCTAAAACAAACAAGTTGTTTAGTGATGAGCCCCACATCTCCTTTGATGCCTCCAAGAATAAAAGTATCTGCAGTTAGTATTAAGATTATTAGAATGCCCACAAAGAGCTTCCTGTCATTCACCTACCATGCTATATTATCTTTCACTTCCTGGCAACTGAGGGGCATAGGGGTATGAGGGCATGGTAAGCACTGGAGGCAGATACCATCCAGGCAGTGGATGTAGGGGCTATAGGGGAGGGTGGTCTTTGAAGGCCCAAAGGAGAATACAGCAGCATATTCCATAATTACATACCAACAGGGCTTTGTTTTAGTTCTATCTCCTGGACTCATACTCTTCAACACTTCACGAGCACCTAGTTTACCTTTAGTACAGCAGAAGAGTCAGGCACCATCATTAATATAACATTTATAACAAAAATCCAAATAGTACAAGTGTAAGTGTTTACATAATAAAAATATGGAATGTTAGTCCATATATATAAAAGTCTAAAACTAAAGAGGTCAACCAGATTGCTTGCAGGAATGTGATCAGACTAGAGACGCTAAAGATGACGTATACAATAAAATATGTAAGCTAAGATAACATGCCGTCACCTGTAGTCATTCAATTGTTTATAAACATTCAGTTCCAAGCTCCCTGCTTGAGACAACTACCCCGACCTATTATTCAAACGGCCTACGTGATCTGTAGCGTGGTCTCATTCGATTGTGTGTTCGTATGAAACTATGTCATTGTATGTATGTCATATGTTCGAACTACTGTCTGTTCCTTCATAACTTGTAACAGAGATGGTAGACAGGCAGAAGAGAGTTAGTGATCGTCATTAGAAGACCTGTACCTCTTTACCTAAGCTTTATCATGTAGAGGAATAGGATTAGCCATCATCATTGGCAGAACAGAGTTAGCTATCGTCATTAGAATACCTGTACCTCTTTACCTAAGCTTTATCATGTAGAGGAATAGGATTAGCCATCATCATTGGCAGAAACAGAGTTAGCTATCGTTTATTAGAAGACCTGTACCTCTTTACCTAAGCTTTATCATGTAGAGGAATAGGATTAGCCATCATCATTGGCAGAAGCGATCAAGCTATCGTCATAGAAGACTTGTACGATCATACCTGATCTTCATCATGTAAAACTTCAGAAGAATAGACTATTTTTATAACCTTGTGTTTTCTACAAGAACCTCACCGAACCATGAGTTTAACACATCGTCGTAAAGATAATACCGACTTCGTAAGTGATCTACAAACCCCAGCACTCCATTGAAGATGGAAGTGCAATACCAACCGACTTAGCGTATAGATTATCGCTAGTCTAACATTACCTCATAGGGCGCCTTATCATATAGGCACAAGCCCTAATATTTGGTGGCCAGCGGACCAGAAGAACTCTACAACGTCCTACGAAGAAAAAAACAGAATAATAAATCATGAAGTCAACGACGACGGAAGCAGCAGATTCGTCAAGCAACCTAGTATCATCGTTAGTGAGCGACTTCAGAAAACAACAAGATTCGTCAAGCAACTTAGTATCATCGTTTAGTGAATAAACTTCAAGAAACAAAACCGACGTGTCCTTTTCCTACGGCAACGGAAGCTTCGTCTCTCATTAGAATCATTCAAGAAAACATCGTTAGTGAGCGTTTCCGGCACTGCAAGAAACAAACCGAACGCGTCTGCAGCATCGGATTTTCAAGGCTCGAATCATCGAAACAACGCGCACGGGGGAAACCAAAGAAGCCAAACAGGTCGTCCGCTAAATAGAGAAGGAGGACCAAGGCCGTGTGTCGTTATCGGAACACCGTGACTTCCACAAAAGCAGCTAAGTACAATTTTTTATTCAGTTTGGAGTAACTTTGAGTGTTTCCTTTACAGGTAGAATTTCGTTATTCCTGTGGCTGAAGTTACGAGACATTCTTAATCTTACTTTTTACAGAAATTATCTATATCATTGAGATTTCGCTACTGCGAGTTTTTATCTTTGAGTGTCTGTTTCCAGAAGTTCTACTGAAATATCATAATCATATACTATGTTAATTTTATCATTTTGGGTGATTATTAATCCCTTACGTAACAAATCTATTAAACAGTGAATATGCGTTACGCAGTGGACGTCTGTATTTATACAGATGCATGGATAGGTCGTTAAGCACCGTAGTGATTAGAAAACACACAAAACACAAGTGGAACACCCGTACAAATCTATATAAATTAGAGGTAACACTATTTCGGGTCATGACAATAAATGCTCCTTTGCAAAGTCCCGATCGCAGTTTTAGCCTTGAGTTTTTTGAGTTATATAAAATATCGAACCTCAATGACTCAACTCAACTTTAAAAATATGGCTGGATTGCAAGGAATAACATGTCTGTAAAAAACTTTCATCAGGCTAAATGCGCTGACCAGGATCCCTCACTATTTCAAATTTTAGCAAAGAATGAAGTACAAACAGTTAATATTGTAGGCAGTAGTGATAACTTGTCTTATTGGTAATCGCTCAGTTCCTAATAGTTCGTCATTCATTGCTTTATATGTAACCAGATACATAATGCTACACACACAATACGTTGCCGATGGTAATAAAGAGAAGGATCCTAATTATTACAAAAAGAAATAGAAACAGTAGCCCGTTCAGAATCAAACAAGCAAACTCGGTGACTGTGTCACCTAGTCAAGCGGTCAAGGTTAGTCGAAAACTGCCGAAGTGTTCAAAGCATAGCAAATTCCACACAATAAGCGACTCTAGCAGAGTGGGGAAAAGCGATGTTGGTTCATACATACCGATATCTTTTTGAACTAAAAAGGATTTTCCTATGCATCACACGACAGTATCAAGTAATCAGAGCAGGTTCTAGTAATTTTAATATATTAAGTTATAATAAATACTGGTGGATTAAGCCCAACTGTACGCGCCGTAAAAATTAGAATATCTTGTTTTATTTCTTTAATACACGTAATATCTTGTATTTACGGACTCACCGTCTGTTGTTCGAACTTCCCTAATGAGAAGTCCGGATAAACGAGCGTTTACAGATACCTCTATAGTTATAAAAAACGTTGATCTGTATGTAGTGTAATTGTAAGATCCATCTAGGGGTATACATATTATTATCTTACAATCCTGCAAAATAAGGCGTGTTTATCAAAGGAAAATCCTATAAACCTTCCAAACATATTAAAATCCGTTTGGAACAAAAATGAGACAGTTAATCAAATAATAACTTATATAAAGGAACTATACATTTGTCTCATAAATCGTAACATTGTTCAAATGACCCAACAGAATTCTCCCACAACCGCAGTCGTACTTTGCACGCAAAAATCTCGAGAAGCATGCACCCTCGAATGTCTTAGTGCGTGTAAAAAGACTTTGCTGGAAATGAAATTTTAATCCTTCCCGACACTCTGAAATATAACGATTTCCGCGCACAAAGCCCTAAAAGTATACTATCGTGGATACGGGAAGTTATAATATCGCATTTTTTATTGTTGCTAATTTTTAATCACGCCCAACCAGTCGTGGATGAATCTCTCTGATAATCTATCTAAAGTAATATCCGTAAAGTCATTCAAGCAGAGGTGATTCAGCAGAATTTTTTTTTCACTCTTTTACCTGAATACCAGGAAGTTTCTCCACTAGCGATGATCTCTGGGAAAAACGGATGTAATTTAACACAAAACACGGTCTAAGGACAAAACATAAGATATTTTACGTACCTTCGTATAGATTCTCAATGAAATTCAAAATAGAGATAAAATGACGAAGTTGAAAAATGTTAGTAATAGGAGTCATTAGGAAATCAAATAAGCCCATATAATTTTTCCCTCAAATGTCATGCCATAAAAGATCGGATTTCGCGTATCTGCGTAGATTCTGTCGCTTAAACAAGGAAACGACTTCCGATAGTTTCCAGTGCGATGTACCGACGACATCTTATCTCTGTTAGGTTAGAATAAATTTTTTTCACCAACTTGGACTTACTTAAAGGCTTTTTTTTACCTGATACCATTACCTAAGTGATTGTACCTCATACACCGTTTTTTTTTTCAGCACACTCAGGGGACATTATCAATTTTTACGTATGCCTCCGGCTTACGTTGCACCCCAATTACAATATATGGTTTGGAGATTTTTAGGGGATACCCTACATGCCTATATGGATGATCTTGTAATCTTTTCTAATACCTTAGAAGTACATTCACATAAAGTAGAGCTAGTGCTACAGAGACAAAGACAAATAATCTCAGAGTAAAATATCTAAATGTGAGTTTTTTAAAACCGAACATGTTTATCTGGGTTTTATGTGTCTAGTCAAGGTCTTAAAAGTAGTCCATGGTAAGGTGTCGGCTATTCATAACTTTCCGGTACTTATTAACGTAAAAGGGGGATACAGCACTTTTGCGCTGTAGTGGGTATTACAATCGTATGTAAACTATGTAACTCTTCAATCATGACAGCTCCTTTAACAGATCTTACGAAGAAGAGCGTAGATTTATTATGGTCTGAAAAGCATCAACAGGCGTTCGATATCTTAAAAGCGAAAAATGCAGCTTACCTAACTTAAAAATCCCTGATTTAACTAAGGAATTTTTTTTTTATTGCAACAGACGCCTCAGACCAAGGGGTAAGAGGGATACTACTTCAGTAATATGATAAACAGTTCTTCCCTATAGCTTTTTATTCACGTAAACTAAAGCCCTCTGAAAGTAAATATACAGTAATAGGCAAGGAAGGGCTAGGTATCTTTAACTCACTAGTATATTTTAAGTTCATAATCTATGGCTATCCTGATAAAAAAGTCCTTACTGAACATGGAGTCCTTTACCGAGTTTTTTCAAAGCTTTAATCACAGTCCAAAAGGAACTCGGTGACAAATGATCATTTCAGGTTATTGGAGCCAAGATAAGATATCTACCTGGGAAAAGCAAATATCATAGCTGACGCATTATCCCGCAATCCCGCACCATACAGCAAAAAAAAACCATTAATTATACTAAAAAATATAGAAACATCCGTACCTATTGTTAAAACCGTATCTAAACAGGAAAATTCCTTAACCCAAGAGATCGCGAGCATTGAATATCTGGGTTGGAGCGCAGAAACTGTTACAAACTGAACAAAAGCAAGAGTCAACAGACATAACCCAAACAATAAACACTTCGAAACGGAAACGAGTCAGCAGCAATAAAAACACCAAACAATAAAACACTTCGAAACGGAAACAGGGTCAGTGGCTAAGCAAAAACAATAAACACTTTTGAGCAGAAACCCTAAAGCAAAAGTACATTTAAAGTATGTGTATCAGAATAATGTAATCAAATGTAATATTATATGTAGGTCTGTGACGAGGAAACCCGAAGAACACAGCAGATGACTAACGACCAGGTAGTAATAATAATCTCATACCAATCGTCATAAACTGGTTGCATTCCGTCATCCAGGGTTCTCTACTATGTCACAGAAAGCCAAATCACTATTTACTGGCCTACAATGCTTACAGATATAAAAAGCACATAACTAATTGTAACACGTGTCATGAAAACAAGGGATACACTAAGAAAACCTGTCAGTTTAGGAGCCTATCCTGTGCCAAATCAATCCTTGAAAGAATATACGTAGAATTATTAACAGAATTACGAGTCTGACAGAGGGAATAAACACTTCTTAGTGTTAATAGTTCCTTGACACGTTATATAGAATTAATAGCACTAAAAACAAAAAAAAAAACACCGCAATTGAGTGCGTTAGGAATATTTATGAGTGCTAAATCAGTAAACATGGAATTCAACACCATGATAATCTGACTCGGGTGTGTAAATCAATAATAATCTCCTTAACACGTTGTGAATTCCTTTCCATTAAGAAAACCATAATATATTTTATCACCCAGAGTCAATCGGTTTGGTAGAATAACGGATAATTAAATAGGAAGTGTCAATGTCTTACGAGTTACAACTCGTGATGTTGGATCCGAACTGGATTATAGCGGTTTCTAGCGGTTTTTGTTTTAAATACCTTTATCATATATATCTTGTATCTATAGAATTGATGCCGCAAGTAGCCTGTTATACGGTACGTCGCTAGAACACTTTTCCACATATTCAAGCCAACCATTAATTTATCAAATATAAAAACATATATAAATAAATAAATATAAATATAAAAAAATAAAATAAATATGGATACAAGTGGAGTCAATATAAATACACTCCGTAAGAAGTCGGAAGGGTTACAAATTATATAAAAAAGGAATCACGATAATATCAATAAGCAAAACGTAACCATTAAATATCCAAATATATATGCGTAAAGATTTGAACAACTCTAACTTAACGCTTTAGTAATGACAAATAAGCTAAAAGTTCAAAACACATATCAAAAACCTACTGACATATTGTCTGTCCCGGTGATTTTATATTCGTAGTCAATGAAAAAAAAAAATTAAATAAATAAATAATAAATAAATAAACTAATAATAAATAAAATAAAATAAAATAAAATAAAGAGATTTTAAAGTCAGGAAGTCTAGAAGTGAAAATGTTATCTATGGAATAATCCTATATGAATCTTATACAGGGCTAAATAATATATATAGAATTTGTATGGAAAACCTTTTTTTCATATAGTTTGAATAAGGAATATTTATTTAACATAATGCCAACATGAAAACTAATATTGTTCAATTTTGGTACTGTTGTTTTTTTTTCAGACATTCTTCTCATGCGGGTGGAGAATTAAAACACTAAAATATCATTTGAAAATACTAAAGTCGTATCTCTTACAGCAAGTAACGTAAACTCTTAGCTGGCTGAGAGCAATCTCCTGCCAAGTGACGACGTCATCATTGCCGTATCAGCATTTGTTCCTTTTAACCTCAATAATCTGCTTACACAGGCTTCATCTCGCGATTGCAAAGCAGATTGACTGGAGAAAGGAATGCCTAGCCCGCCATTCTCATGGGCAAGGCAGACGTTAGGTACAAGTGTCTATCGGTGTGCGCAATACAACTTGCAATCATTTTAAAATTAATAAACAAAATAAGGAAATAGAATTTCTATAACATCAAAATGAATTAATTTTTTCTGAACCTCATAGACATTTGGAAGTATCACGATATGAATATGAAATATTTACTTGCAACATTAGCCTATTACAATTCAAGTAAAAAAAACATTCATGGGAAAATGTCACATTTTCTTGGAAAACCCAAAGTTTATTTAGAAATTAGTTACATAGTGGGTTTTTTTTCGTTGCATCTCCTTCCTATTAATAAAGTTTTTAAAAAAAATTAACCTCAGAGGATGCGCACGAGAAAATTGAATATGAAACTTTGTTAGGGCACATAGAATCATGATTAATATTCTCTTTGACTCTTATGCTGCCTGGCAAATCTTACAAATAGCTCCATTTTCCACTTCTTTGTCTAGTAACTTACTACCAGTAATATCGAATTTCTTTGAGATTCGTATTGATATCTATTTATTTTTTATAATTATGGATATTTTTACGAGTCATCATAGACCTGGATAGGTTCACTCATTGTTAATGCCATGGATAAAAAGTTTGTACAGCGGACTCTTCTGAATTCCAAAATATCAGCGAATTCATGTGGGTTAAGTCTGGTCTAAATGGCTCTCTCTCCCCTCCCCTGTATTTGGATGTTGTCTGAATTTACTTTGCCCTTGTGACAAGTATAATTTCACTTGCAGGCTGATTAATGGAACCTGGTTACAGTATCCTGCAGTACGAGAGTTTCACATCGCAAACTTCAAAAAATCGTTCGTCGCAGCGGACGAACTACAGTCGAGTAAACAACCGCCTACAATGTGAAAGGAATTTTCATGGACTTCTTCGACCGACACCGTATCTCCGTCGTCTAATCTCGTTTTAATGCGGAACGCTCCAGCGGCTGTCGGAATTCGACTACAAAAAGGGACATACTTCCGACAATTACGGACCCGAAGGATATTCAACTCTACTTTGCTGGCGAAGGACTCGTGCTGGGATGTTTTTTTTTATTCATCGCGAACGTAATCGTGTAGCTTAGGATGCAGAGAATAAGTATGAGCGCAAAAATAGAACGTTGGACCCGCCCAGGCAAATTTTCCCCTTGTTTTAACCATTGAAAAAGGCCGTTTCAATTGGCTATAGGTGGTTGTCTGGAACTGTGTAAATGGACGAAAAGTTGTTCGAAAGCTAGTTGAAAGTGAAGTAGTACCTAACCCGGTCATGTATCCTATATAATATAAAGTATCATGTATCCTATATATAATTGATCATAAATAACAGAATCGAAATATATTTTTTGCGTGTACGCAATAGGAATCTCTTATATAAATGATCATAAATAACAGAATCTAAATATATCTTTGCGTGTACGCAGTAGAATCTATTTAAAGTGCACATATATTAATCTAATTATATGAATCCATATACCAATGTATAAACAAATCAGGTAGCCTATAATCAATCTGTTACCTTTTATCTTCCCAATATCTGCAGTTATTTATGAGTTAGTATATTGATTAATGAATCAGATATAACATTTAGCATAAAAATCAACGAATCAATCAGCATAAACATTAATAATTTTATCAATTCATATATGAAATTTTTTTATCAGTTAAAATATGATTTTTATCATGTTAATCTTCATTCTATGCAATTATCAGAGTACATTAGTATTTTCTGTAGCATAAGTATCTTAAAGAGATGAAGTGAAAAACTGTATCATTATATATCATGTGATCACTATTATTTACCAATATCATTGTTTTATATTTTATTACTTGAATCAATTCATGTTTACACCATGATTTTTTATTTACTATATATATATATTCACATAGTGTCTGTATCACATCCTATAAGTCAAATGCAAGTCAAGTTTGAGTAATATTCAGTAGTTGGTTTTGGTAGCTGCGACCGAGCTAATGTAAGTGTTTTACATAATAAAAATATGGAATGTTAGTCCATATATATAAAAGTCTAAAAACTAAAGGAGGTCAACCAGATTGCTTGCAGGAATGTGATCAGACTAGAGACGCTAAAGATGAACGTATACAATAATATGTAAGCTAAGATAACATGCCGTCACCTGTAGTCATTCAATTGTTTATAAAAACATTAGTCCAAGCTCCCTGCTTGAGACAACTACCCCGACCTATTATTTTCAAAAACGGCCTACGTGATCTGTAGCGTGTCTCATCGATTGTGTGTTCGTATGAAACTATGTCATGTATGGTATGTTCATGTTCGAACTACTGTCTGTTCCTTCATAACTTGTAACAGAGATGGTAGACAGGCAGAAGAGAGTTAGTGATCGTCATTGAAGACCTGTACCTCTTTACCTAAGCTTTATCATGTAGAGGAATAGGATTAGCCATCATCATTGGCAGAACAGTGTTAGCTATCGTCATTAGAAGACCGTACCTCTTTACCTAAGCTTTATCATGTAGAGAATAGGATTAGCCATCATCATTGGCAGAACAGAGTTAGCTATCGTTATGAAGAAGACCTGTACCTCTTTACCTAAGCTTTATCATGTAGAGGAATAGGATTAGCCATCATCATTGGCAGAAGCGATCAAGCTATCGTCATAGAAGACTTGTACGATCATACCTGATCTTCATCATGTAAAAACTTCAGAAGAATAGACTATTTTTATACCTTGTGTTTTCTACAAGAACCTCACCGAACCATGAGTTTAACACATCGTCGTAAAGATAATACCGACTTCGTAAGTGATCTACAAAACCCCAAGACACTCCATTGAAGATGGAAGTGCAATACCAACCGACTTAGCGTATAGATTTATCGCTAGTCTAACATTACCTCATAGGGCGCCTTATCATATAGGCACAAGCCCTAATACAAGCCAAAGTCATCTACAGGAAATCCAACAAGGTATGTAATTTTTTTCAATGAGAGTAGACATGTTCAAAGTCAACTAAAACACAGACAAGTTCACAGCAGTGTGGCCAAAGAAGTGATACCAACAGTCGATTGAGTGGGTAGGCCTTCATTTATGCGCTGCTAACTACCTTGTTACCACACTTCAAAAACTAGACAAGCTTTTGCTGATGTTATATCCACATAAATGATGATTCATTTTTTTTGTTGGAAAAATGAAAAACAAATGAAATAATTTCTATCAGTTTTAAATAGAAATGAAGAAATCCTAAAAGTTTTAATCAGTTTTCAGTGGAAAGAACGGAAGCTTTCTGATTTAAAAGGACGCAAAGACTATTCAATTTTATCTGATTATTTCAAAAAGAGTATATTCTTTGTAATATTTTCTACACAAAGACATTATCAACTTAATTACATGTAAAATATTTGTCTGCATCACAAAAAATTGACATATCATTGAATCAACTTCTAAAAGCAGTAACTCCTTGATCATTCATACTTCTTCTGTTTGATGATAAGTTACTCTTTCATGAATTACATAGTATGGGTAGATTGGGCTACTTGAGTGAAGTGATATCCCTTTTGGTTGTTTTGGGTATAACACAATTCCTAAAAAAAAAATAACATGAATAATTTCTTACTTCTTCAGTCACTGTTCCTATGACCACACTCTGGAAATATCTGTAATCCAAGTTGATCTACCTGTGCAAACAATTAAGAGTTAGTGCACCTTCCAACTATAAACCCACAAACTTAATGCAATCTGAATACTGAATGGTGAGAAGTCAGCCTTTATCAGTAATTATTCAAATACATACAGTATGTGCATGCGTAAAACCAGTGTCAACAGATTAAAGTAAGCAATAACAGCTAAGGTACTATGGTGCTCTAAGTCAAGTTAGGGCAAAGAACCTCCTACCAGGGAGGACCCAACATCCAAGTTTAGATGAGGGATTACTGTATTAGGTTAGGATGAATTTATGTAACTGCCCTACATACATGTTTATGATTTATATTAAATTTTGTGAGTTTTATGGGTACACCCAGCAGACTAAGTAGTATTCTTTAAATTTCCCATGTTTTTTTCATTCTTGTTGGCTGAGGTCCCACATATTCTATTTTCCCAAAATTTAAAACCTGACTTCTCATTGGGGTTCCCCAATCATGTTAGATTTAATAGGTAGGAGAAAAACAAATCTGATAGGTTTGCAGAAACAATAATGGTAAAAATGTATCATATTTATCAAGATATCTTATAAGACTGATAAAAGTAAGTTGACTCTAAAGTGTAGCAACTAAACTAAAATAACTTAAATCTTACTATAGGCTAGGCTACATCTGTCTCACATAGCTTCATTGTCAGAATATTATAATTACGTGTATTATCATTATTATTATTATTATTATTATACAGACAACTTTTATCTAGAATTTTACAATGAACTTCACTTCTACATGTATCTTTTCACACAGCCCAATCTAAGCCATTCTGTCAGCCTCTCACAGAAACACAAACCAGAAAACCTATAGAAAATCTCCAATACAACTTTAGTAAGGCTGGAAATTTAAACAGAAAATTGCCCAGGTCATAAAATAGCTATGGGCTACAATTTAATACTAATGGTGGAATATAATCAGGTCAAACTACTTGTTTAACTGAAAAGCTAGGATTCGTGCGAAGCTGGTTTGTTCATAAGGTAGCTACTGCTATTCCTGTTTTCACCGGTAGCTAGCAGTCACTAATTAGTTTTTAAATATCTTTTTAAAACAATCTTTGGTATTTTAAAGGGCTCTTGGGCATCAATCTCAACGCTGTTGGTAAATTCAACGCATCAATTACAGTACTACTGTAGTACCTTTAATGATCAGGCTTTTCTTTACTACTACCTAGGGGAAACAAGCAACTGGACTAGCTGATCCAGTTTTCACAGCATGTGGATCCACCATTCAAAAAATTACTTTAATACGTCCTGACACCGGAGATAGGCACCAGTGACGAGTCATCAATGGTGTGAGCAACAGCTCGAGACCTCTACTATCCTTTCGAAGTAAGTATTTTCTCCAAAGTTAGAAATTAAGGTCATATTTTAAGAATAAACAGAGGTTAATGAAAGTCTAGCCATGCGCAGTGCAATCATACCTCCATGACGCTTTAAAAATTTTTACTTATAACACCAACAATTTAGAAGATTGACGCCATCTCAATGTTTGTGGAATCGCTTGTGTCAATAAACTTTCCATTCCATGTGTTATATCCGCACACCACTTCTACTCATAGACGCTGGGGCACTTTCTTCACAACAATCGTCAACAATGACACCAACTGCAGCTTATCCAAGGAAACTACAATGTTTTGGTAGAAGGAGAAGCGTGCACTAGATAATTATTTAAATAAATAGGTCAACAGCAGTATAAGGTCATGAATTGGATAAATTTTTCACATATTCATGACTATTAATTTGAAAATATTCGTTGTTGACAAAGTAAATAGATTCCTGACTCAAATATCAACAGTTTTGCTTGTGAACGGTACCTACGGCGTTCTTCTATTGTTTATCAGTGTTGCCAATTGGTATGTGTTTACCCACCAAACTGAGTATAAGACTTACACAAAACCGGGGAAATAAGTAAAATTAGCGTATCTATTTGTAGTATATATATATGTACATATTAGAGCAATTTTACCATTATTGCAGTTCCTCGCTGGCCGAGTGGTTTTCGAGCTGGGCTGCCAATCCGGTGGTCTGAGGTTCGATTCTCAGCTTGGCCAACGTGGAATCTGAGAAATTTATTTCTGGTGATAGAAGTTCATTTCTCGATATAGTGTGGTTCAGATCCCACAATAAGCTGTAGGTCCCGTTGCTAGGTGACCAATTGGTTCCTAGCCACGTAAAAATATCTAATCCTTCGGGCCAGCCCTAGGAGAGCTGTTAATCAGCTCAGTGGTCTGGTTAAACTAAGATACGTATACTTAACTTATCATTATTGCATTACTATGACAACTAGAATTCATGGAAACAGTTTGTAAATGCATCAGCATATGTGCGAAGCTCCACTAAATTGGCAACGATGAGATTTGAGATTTTGCTGTCGTCTGCTCATGTCTACTTTAGAAATATCTGTAATTTTTGGAAGTTATTTTGGTTGCAAAAAAGGGATAAAAGACATGAATTAAACAAACATTTTGAAGAAACAAGGTAAAGTTAAACTAAATAATGAATAAAGTAAACAATTAAGGGAATAAAGCTTTCCACCTCAAAACCGTGTACTCGTGTGCTGCCAGCAACTGTGTTTGTGGAGTGAGCACTTAGGAACAAGGAACCGCAACACAGTTCAAGTGCAATTTGGAGTGAATTAAGATGAAAACATGTATAATTACAATGAAATAAGCGCTGTGGAGTTTCAGTTGTGATGGCAGTAAGGATAAAACCACCGATTACAAGGTAAAAATGAATTTCAGTTCAAACCTTGACCCTGGGAATAAGAAGTTTCATACTTTCACTAATATAGGCAACAAATGTTGTTTTATTGTGCTGATTACAACTTCAATCTTGAGTAAGATCAATAAACATTACATATTTATGCTAACACTGTTCAAATAAGAGCTGAGAAGGCTAGGAAAGATGGATCCTTTGAGGTTGCAAACAGCGCCTCAGTCGTTGGACGCCATATTGGATTTAAGAACTGCCTTGAAAAAAGTAATTTTGTCGAAAAATTATTTTTTCCTATATACAAACCTAGGTTGTCTAACAAAAGGATATCCGCGGGAAACGCGCCGCCGCTACCGCATACAAAGAGTTCAAACTTGAATCGCTGTACCTGGGTCTGGGGTAACTGCGCGGGGTGAGCCCGGGCCAGCTTGGGTAGTCATTGTGATACCATTCTTTGAGCCGTTAGAATACTTAGCCTAAACAGACACACTCTTCAAAAGGGGGGCCATAACTCAAAGAGGGTGATGAGGAGGGCCATTAATCTGTTAGACAACCTAGGTTTGTATATAGGAAAAATAATTTTTCGACAAAATTACTTTTGTTCCGACTAAGTACAAACCGTCGGTTGTCTAACAAAAGGAGACTCGAACTGAGGATGGGAAGGTGAGTGACCTGAATGTACCCCTTTGAAGAGCCGCCAATAACTTCACACGACTGATGTTAACCCAGGACCCCCTACTCCTCATGACACTTTACACGGTAAGGATTCAATAGGGGAGAACAACCCAAGGGGCTCCGGCTGTTGTCCTAACCTATGGTACTAATACTCACTCAGAGAGCTGTTCCTGAAGGATTCTTAGCCATCATTCTACTCTCCAGGTAAGTCAGTAGTGGCCAAGTCGTGTCATGGACAGTACAGTCATACGTAGGATATTACCAGGAAAACTCACTCATACCCCTTACATTCGGCCAGACTTAGGCGGGAATTGCTGGGAGTGTGTGTGTGTGTATTTCCAAATTGAGGTACGCAGTGCGGGTGACCCACGCCTAGAGGATCTCTTGGGCTGCGACAATGGGGCCCAGAGAGAACACTTCTAGAGATTTGAACGTAACTTCTCGTAGGTAGAAGGAGGTGAAGGTGGTTTGACTCTTCCAGGTGCCTGCTCTCAATACCTGACCCACTGAGAGGTTCTTCCTGAAGAACATAGAGGAGCCTATGCCCCTAACTTCGTGAGCCCTCACCTTTGGCATTGGTACTTTCCTTGTCGTAGGCCCTTCTTATAACCTGTCTGATCCAGAAGGAGATGGTATTCTTAGCCACCTCTTTCGGATGCTTGCCCGTGGCCACGAACAGCCGTTTGATAGCCGGTCTGAACTGTCTCGTCCTCTTGAGGTAGGCTTTCATGGCTCTGACCGGGCATAGAATCAGTTCCTCTTTGTCAAACCGTAAAAATCCCCAAGGAAGGAATGGTAAAAAAGAGGAAACATCTCCTCTGCGTTGTATGGTCTTGAGTCTTGGCTACAAAGCCAGGGACAAAACGAGAAACCCCATCTCCCTCAACGCCTGGTGTGTGACTAACTTCGGTAGGACAGCGCGTGTAGTTCGCTGACCCTCTTCGAAGATGCCAGGGCTAAGAGGAAAAGGGTCTTCAAGGTGAGGTTCTTCAAGGGAAGCTGTAATGTAAGGGCTCATAGGGAGGACCTCTCAAGGATTCCAGGACTAAGGCTACATCCCAGTGGGGAGTCCGTAGCTCTCTCGGGGGGACAGGTCTTCCTAAAGTGCTTGAAGAGCAAACAAAATTTCTGGAGATGCAGCGAGGTCCATGCCTTTCAACGCGAATACTTGATTTAAAGCCGCTCTATAACCCTCCACTGCCGATATGGATAGTCGTTTATCCTTCCTGAGGTGGTGGAAAAACTCGCTAGTTGAGGGATGGTGCCTCGTCTGGGGCAATGCCTTTATCTTGACACCAATCTTGAAACCGTCGCCACTTTCCCTGGTACAAATCTGCCTGAGGAAGGTTTCACAGGATTGGCCATGGCCTCAGCTAACTGCCTGGAAAAACCTCTATCGCGAGGATTTTGATGACAGTCTGAACCCGTGTAAGCGGATGGGGGCCGACGGATTTGGGTGTAGGCATCCGTTGTTGGGTTGGGCGAGGAGATCTATCCTGTCTGGTAGGCTTACCGGGTCCTCTAACTGAAGATCCAGCACTTCTGGGAACCAGGGGGCTTCCGGCCACCAAGGAGCTACTAAGGTTACTCGCAGGTTCTGCGAGTAGCGAATCTCCTGAGGATCTTCTGGAGGAGGGGGAAAGGCGGAAAGGCGTAAGCGTCCAGGTTCTTCCTTCCAATCTTTGCAGGAGGGCATCCTCCCCGCCCACTGCCTGCGGGTCTGGGAGTGGGGAGAAGAACACTGGCAGTTTCCTGTTCCAAGCGGTGGCAAAGAGGTCTATCGACGGAGAGCCCCACCTCTTTATCAGGCCATCTGCTACTTCTTGATGGAGGGACCACTCTGTGTTGATTATCGTCCCTCCTGCTCAGATGGTCCGCCCAAACATTTTTCTTGCCTGGAATAAATATCTTGCCTTGAGGGTGATGTCCATTTCCTCTGCTAACTCCTGGATTTGTACTGCCAGGCGACAGAGATCCAGTGAGACTGTGCCCCCCTGTTTGTTTAGATATTGCCACCACCGTGGAGGTTGTCTGACATTAGGCCCACCGTTTTCCCTTGGAGTTGAGACAGGAAGTGCTGAAGGGAGAGGAAGACTGCCTTCAATTCCAAGACATTGATGCGAGCTGCTTTCTCTTCTTCCGACCACAGGCCGCTCACTTCTTCCTCCGTCAGGTGCGCCCCCCACCCACCCTTCTTTTGATGCATCCGTGAAGAGAAGAATCTCTGGGGTTCTCGGACTGAGAGAGATGCCCCCTTGGAGGTGGGAAGGCACCATCCACCACTCCAGGGACTTCCTTACTTCTTGGGAGAGAATTTTTTTGCTGTTGGGGTCCCCTTCCTGAGGAGACCATTGTTTTTCTTGAACAGCCACTGAAGCGGCCTCATACGCCTTCGCTGTGAGGCACTAGTCTCTATTGGGCCATGGTGTCCTAAGATGGACTGGCAGAGTTTTGCCGTGGGAGGGCTGGGCCCCAAAGCTCTCCGCACTTGAGATACTAGCCGGAGACCCTGTTCTCCGAGGGAAGGCCTTCATGAGGGATGAATCTAGTGTCATTCCGAGGTACACCATCCTTTGTCTGGGAGTGAAATCCGACTTGTCGACATTCACCACCACTCCCAGTTCCTGAACGAATGACAAAACTAGCTGAAGGTGCTCCGCACACTGCGCAGCCGTCTCGGCTAAGATGAGCCAAACCGTCCAGGTAGCGGAGGAGACGGATGCCTTCTTGCGTGTGCCCAAACTGACACTATCTTGAAGACCCTGGTGAACACCTGTGGGGCTGTGCGAGGCCGAAGCACAGGCAGGTGAACTGCAGAGTCTTTCCCTTGCTGACAATCCTGAGGAATTTTCTGGAGGAGGGGGTTGAACAGGGACTTGGAAGTAGGCATCTTGAAAGGTCTATTGAGGCCATGAAGTCTCCCTCCCTGACACAAGCTCGAACGGAGTCTGCCGTTTCCATCCGAAACTTTGTCAGAGAAAGGAACTTGTTTGAGGGGTGAAAGGTCTATGGACCGGCCTCCAACACCCTGTTGCCTTTTCTTCCAGGAAGAGTCTGGAGTAGAACCCTGGACCTGGATCCTGAACCTCTTCCAACGCCCCTTTCTGAAGTAGCTTGGATATTTCCTCCTCCAGGGCCCGTCCACGGTCCGAGTCCGGTCGATAGGAAGGGACTTGGATGGGGGTAGGGGATAGAGTGGGTGTAGACTGGAAGGGAAGACGGTAGCCTGACTTGATAACCTGCAGGGTCCAATCTTCCGCTCCTGCTTGCTGCCACACTTGCCAACTGGCAGCCAAGCACCCCCTACCTTCCGCTGACGGGCAGGATCTGGCCTAGTATTTCTTGCGGGGACCTCCCTCTCTTCTGTTGCCCTTCTGCTTCCGCTCCTTTGATGGAAAGGGACGAGTCTTCTCCCTATGGAACTTGTCCTTCGACACAGAGTAAGGTTTCTTCTCCTCTCGCCTACGCACGGGAAAAGCCGATCTCTGCGCTTCTTCTACCTGTTGGCTAATCTGTGGTGCTGGCCGTGGTCTAATGGCCCGGGGTTTGCGGAATTGGAGAGAGCCCTAGATTGGAGAGATCGCTCCTTCTTCTCCTCTGCCTTGCGAACTTCTTCCGCAGGAATAAGTTCTTTCTGGAAACAGCGGTTTTTCCGTAAGTCCGGGAGGAGGTCTCTCCACACTGGCGATTTGGCCTCCTTGAAGGCATTCTCCTCTCCTTTTCACCTCCATATTAGCCCACAGGACCGCTAAGTTGTCTGCTTGGTGCGAGAGTGTCTTGATCCCCACACTGCATGAACGAAAGGGGGACAAGTTTCTGCTGCTGCTGAGCCTGGAGCACGGGTAAGAACTGCGGAAGTGCTGCCAGTAGACGTTCCATCCACGAATTCGTAGCGAGGGCCAGAGCTAGAGCGCGAATGAGTCCTTCGGTTTTCTGAGGGAGAGAGCAAGAGGTGCTTTTTCTGAAGGGCGTCCAGACTGACATCTAAGAGATCTGCAAGGTCCCTGGAATATGCAGACTCCCTTAGTTTGTCACCTGTTGGCCTATAATACCTGCTGGCCCCCTGAGCAGGGATAGGAAGCCACCTCTGTTTCTCAGATACCCTAGTTGGTGAAGTCGTGGCTTCTCGGGACGCTCTAGCCATGGCTAGCCTAACCTGGTTGCTCCAGGGGAGGCTGACCGAGGGGGGCTGTGATTCTTCAGGTTGAGCACCTTATGCACCTCTGACTGAAACTCCTGTTCAGTTCCTCAGTTCTGTTAGGCCATTGGGCGCTTCTAATCAACGACAGAATCTGGTTTGAATGATAAGGCTCGGGCTCCGCAGGTGAGCTAGTATGACTGCCGTCCGAATCGGGGTCAGAATCGGGCTCCCCCTCGGAGCATGAATCGGGCTCGGAATCAGAGTCAGAAAAAACTGTCACCCCAAATCTGGAAACAGTTCCTCTGTCTTCTTTTCCAAAAAGGAACTTCTTCCTGGCTTCTTCCATCCTACGGGCAGACTCCTCTAGACTGGTGTTCTTCTTCTCCACTTGCTGGGAAACCTCCTTTTTGGAGCTTAAGTAGGTCCTCCACCGCCTGTTTGACCAGGTTCGCAATGTCCAGATACGGAGTGAGGACCTGGGCCCCCACTGTACCTAGGCTAACTGATGGAGGTGGTGCGGAGGTACTAGGCTCATGCCTAGGCTTAGCTTTTTCGGGCATCAACGCTGGCACTGGTCTCTCAGCGCGACCTAGGCCTTGCGGCATCGAAAGGTCGCCATTGATGCTCCTCCTCCGAGCGTTGTGGCTGGCTGGCTTCTTGCGTCGGGTTGCCGCAAACTTCTGGAGGGGAGGGGGCCTCCGGCTCCTGCGAGTTGGGTTCCCGTTCCGGGCTCCTTAGCACTGTCCTCAGGATGGGAGGGTGAGGCATCCAGGTCCGTCACCGGATCCCTCCTGGCTGGACTGATTGTGCCCGAGAGGAACAGGGGGTTACCTTGGCACCCCGGCTGTGTCTCGGTACTGCTATGGTCATACCTAGATAGTTCGGCCTTTAGGCTAGGCGGGAACAAGCTCTCTCGGTTGCAGACCCACCCTTCTTGTTACGCTTCGAGGCAGGAACATGGATCCCAGCCCCTAGGGTAGCTTCTTTCCTCTTACCTGCTTTCTTCCCCTAGCCCCCGCCCCGACGACGAAGGTTTCTTAGCCTAAGTTTCTTGGGAAGGACACTAGGCTCACTAACTAGGTCCCCCGTTAATAAGGAGGAAGGATTACTAGGCCTAGTGTTCTCCAATTGGGCACTATCCCCCTCCACACACGTCCTTAGGCCCCACAGTAGTCGGCCTAGGCCTAGGCTTATCGGCATCAACATTAGCGTCACTGAAAAAACACTCTCATGCGCCTCATAATAGAGCCTCACTGATCATTATTCCACTGCGCACAGGTTGAACACGATGCAATTCAGGGGAACACTTCAAAAAACCCCTACAAGCAATACACCACAGATGAGGATCCGAGGTTAGCGAAGGCAAAGATGTACCGCAACGCATGCCATCGGAAACACACACACAAATCCTCCCCGAAAAACCACCATAGATCCGCCTTCCATACTTACAGGGAAGTTAGGATGCTAGGTAATACTAAAGGATAAATAAAAGGATAGGAAAAGGGCACTGGGGAAGCACTCAAGCACAGGATGTCAAAGTATATCACGATAAAGAAAGACTACAGTCGGCGTCCATGCGTTGTTTTATCTCAAGTCGGGTCAAGGCGGAAGGAGTAGGTGTTGACACGACGGCTACCGCGGAAAAGAATGGTATCACCAATGACCTACCCCAAGGCTGGCCCGGGCTCCACCCCCGCGCAGTTACCCCAGACCCAGGTACAGCGATTCAAGTTTGAACTCTTTGTATGCGGTAGCGGCGGCGCGTTCCCGCGGATATCCTTTTTGTTTAGACAACCGACGGTTTGTACTTAGTCGGAACAACATATTTTACGAAGACCTCACATTTACTATTTTAATTTGTATGGCACTTTCATATATTCACATTATGTTGACAAAACTTCAATCTTTTGAATGGTATGCTAAAAGATGTAATTGTATTCTTGTTTCACCAATTAAATATCGAGTGAATAAGGCTGGTCCACGCGATGACAATGGATCCACTGCGGTGTTTCCACTTCTATATCTAGGAACGACCTACTAGGCTATATCATTCAGCTTAGACCTTCCTACCTAGTAGATATTTTCAGTAGGCTAGTTACATTTCCATACTTTCATAGGTAGTAATATGCATTATTTTGATATTGGATATTCAGTACAAAAAGTAAAAAAAAAAAAAACAAAGTGCATGATGGAAATAAGCAAGAATTTAGTATATACCTAGATAAACGAATATTAGTAGGTAATACCTAGGTATCTACAGAGGCCTTAGGCTAGTTACTACTAGTAGGTACCTACAGTAGGTAGTAGGTAGTAGCTAGGTAGCCTAGCCTAGTCCTGACAAGTTAGACTACATTCATTGAATACGAAACGCTATTTTACCTGTCTTTCCATCTAAAACAACATTTGTTTTACCTAATCTGAACTTGGAGGTAGTCCAATACAACTGTCCACACCAACTGACATTTCACTTACAACAAGTAATAAAGGAAATTCGCAAAAATTTGTTTGTAAATGTAGTAGTAGTTATGGGTCGAGGCAATGCCTTTGCTACGGGCGCCTCTTAGTCTTGGGTATTTTTGTTTTTGTTTGTTTATTTGTTTAGCATAAGGTGCCAGACTTGTCATTATCAGTAGTAGTCAGGTTCGACATTTTGCCTTTGTAATGTCACTCTTTTTTCCTGCTTTATTTCATCTTTTCCACATTTGATATAACATTTATATTGTGCTTCATAATTCGATCCTCGTCAAAAATAAGTTTACCAACTACCTCACTTCTATTCACGAATTTCATTGCCTTATATTCGTGTGTTTTGAGAAAAATAACGGAAAAATTGAACGAATCATTCACCCGCCTCCATTTTTTACTACATTCACTCAATCTCGACATACATTAGATATATATATATATATATATATATATATATATATATATATATATATATATATACTATATATATAAATATATATACTATATATATATATATATATATATATATATATATATATATATATATAAATAAATATATATATATATATATATATATATATATATATATATATATATATATATATATATATATATATATATCAATGTAGCACAAGGGACTTTGAAAAAGTACTTTCGTAGTTTATTCTACATTTTTTCAAGTTCACACTGAACACAAGAGAAGTTGACAAAGCTACTTTACATATATACAAAAACAGAAAGGGGGCTGGTGTGATATTACGACATAAATATCTTAACAATGAACCAAACAAAAACTTCTTTCAGTTTTCTTCTGAAATTGAAAAAGAAACCCACAAAATCACTGTGTAACGTGTTTACTTCTGAGTACTTATGCTACATTTAATTTTACGCCCTATCTGTAGCCCATTTTCAAGAGATGTGTAGGTTGTCAGCCTGGGTCAAGGCCCAGCATGTCTTCTGGAACTTCTTCTCGTTGAGCTGTCGTTTATGTGATGGCTGTTCTGGTTTCCTTGAGAGTTGCTAATCCCCTCTTGTCGCTCTGATATCCTGAGCTGATGGTCAATGGGATTAACTCTTGTGGTAAGGGGGTGGTCACCAAATGTCGGTTGGCAGGAAAAATTATCTCCAGGTCAGCAGGGTCAATCTTGGCTTCTTTTAATATCAAAGCTCGGCTTATGGGATCTTCTGAGGTAAAACCTTTGTTTCCTTCTATTACTTTAATCTCTCTGATGAGTGCTCGTTCTACTACCCTCCGGTGACTAATTAGAACGGCCATCACATAAATGACAGCTCAACGAGAAGAAGTTCCAGAAGACTGTTGGGCCTTGACCCAGGCTGACAACCTATATATCTCTTGAAAATGGGCCACAGCTGATAGGGCCTGAAAGTAATCGAGTGTGGAGTCAAATTAAATTTAAATACTTAGAAGTAAACACGTTACACAGTGATTTTGTGGGTTAATTTTTCTATCTAAACAATATAGAATGGACTTGGGAATAACATACACCCAAAAGGAATTATAATAACACTAGGGTGGTCCTAACAACATCCCCTTTCCATCAAAGAATTATGATCCTTGCGATTTATAGTATACTACAGTTCAAATCATGCATCCAAGGTTTGACTTGACTGATAAACTTCTTGGGTATTGTTATAACTGTAGAATACATCCCCGTCCCCTTGTTTGTGTATATCATCCCTGCGCTTAAGAAAAAAAATCTTCAAAACAAAATTACTGTGGGCTGATCACTTATACAGAGAAAACGCTACCAGATCAGAAACATAATAGGATAGAATAAAAGACCTATTTTGTATGAACTGGTTTATGAGATTTACCTGGTTTTCGTTCTATCTTTTAAGTTTATATTTTATGCATGTGTTCAACGTGACAAAGGCTTAAGTGTTATTGCTTAAAATTTCAGTGTTTGTGATGGAATGTGTATAGTAATTCGCCATCCTACATTACAGTATGTTTCCAAACTTTGTCTACCCATCCAGTGGTAATGTCAATAGTGGATTCTACTCAGGAATAAGCTGCAATAAATAAACTTGTCTGCTATATTTGACAAACGTTAGAGACAAGTAGTGACAAATAAGTGTCCCTAATACTCTCACAGAGTGACGTCACTGTAAGAATTGATAATCTGACCTTGCACTCATTTCATTCATCTTACATTATATATAAATTTTATAATTCGATTTTCATTTGTGTGGCTTTTCCAACTAATGCATTTCAGATTGTGGAAAGGATTTCTTTTTTTTCGGGGGTGCGGTTGTATAAACTAAGTTATGAATTACTTGAGGAGCGCCATATTTAATCGTTAGGTTGTCGTTCCTTGTGGAAGGAATTATGGGAGAAAGAAAAACGTAAAAATCTTGTTATTTACAACATTAAGGAATGCTTAGAAGGGAAAATAATGAAAAAAACTAGGCTTAGAAAACAGACCACAGACAACCTGTAAGCAAAGGCTGTTTCAAACGAGGACAACTTGGGGGCCTGAGGGACATTTAAATAGAAGTAAGTAGATTAGGAAGAAATGATAGGATGCAGGCACCCAATAATACTACAGGGGACCAGGATAGACCTATTTTAGTCAAGATGAAAAGTGAAAGGGAAAAATGGGCAGTACAGGCGGTCCCCGGGTTACGACGGGGGTTCCTTTCTTGAGACGCGTCGTAAGCCGAAAATCGTTGTAAGCCGGAACATCGTCAAAAATCCTAAGAAAACCTTACTTTTAATGCTTTGGGTGCATTGAAAACTATGTAAACTGCATTCTTATGGCATTTTTCAAAAAAAAAAAAAACCTTCAAATATTGATTATTTTGCATTTTTGGTGTCATATTTCATCTCCCAGATGAGCATTGTAGGCGTCGTAACCCTGGAAATAACGTCTATTGACAAGCGTCGTAACCTCGGAACGTCGTAAGCCGACACCGTCGTAACACGGGGACTGCCTGTAATAGGAAAAGCCAAGATTCTCAAGGGGAAGCAAGAGGTAGGACACAACAGAATATTCATAGCACCAGACCTAACCTACAGAGAAAGGCGAACAGGAATAAGATCTGATACGGAACCAGACAGAGAAAGAGAACAGGATAAGATACTGAGACAGGAACTCAGACAAGAAAGAAAGGGGGGAACAGGGATGGTACATTAGAAAGGGTAAACTGATCAGAAATGAAAATTTTCAGTCTGGAGGGGGCAACAGGAGAAATGTAATAAACGAAGATAAAAATAATACATTAACCAAGGAGCCCAAATCAAAAAAAGTTGAAATACAGTTTAAAATATATATGAAAAATATACAATGTTTAACTAGACAAAAGTTAGCAGAAATAGAAAGTGTTATAGACAATGATAATAAGATGTTTTGCTTAACTGAAACTCATCAAAACTAGACAAGTTAGCATTAAGTAAAGGTATAAATAAAATAGAAAATATGAGGGAGATGAAAGACAAAAAAGGAGGAGGGCTAATGATGCTGTATATGAACAGTGATAACACAGAGTTAAACAAGGTGGAGACCATTAGCAAAGATTTATTGTATGCCAAATGCAAAATATACAATAATACTATTCATATTTTGTTGTTATACTTATCAGTAGGAAATACAGAGGAGGATAAAAATAGAGATAAAGCGATAAAATTAGAATGTGAAAACATTATTAAAAACATAAACGACCAAGAATGATTATTAATATTAGGAGATTTTAATGGCCATATAGGTTTCTTAGGCCACCAGAATACAGACAGAAACGGGGATATAATATTAGAATGGATGAATGAGCAGCATAGGCTAACACTACTTAACGCAGAAGACAGATGCACCGGGGTCTACACATGGGAGAGGATGCAGATGAAAAGTGTAATAGATTTTGCTTTAGTCAATGAGAAGTTCTATAAAAATTTTGAGGGGATGGTAATTGATGAAGACAAAAATGAATTTGATATCTCAGACCATAACCTAATTACCATTAACTTAACATTCAAAGGACAGAACAAGAATCTCAACAAGGGTAAATGGGAGGAAGTAAAATACTTCAAAACAGATGAAGATAACCTAAATGACTTTATTAAAAATCTAGAAGAGATCCTAATAGATAAAGACATTGACAGAATCACAGAAATGGACTTAGCAATAAAAGAAGTAGCAGAAGACAATTAAGCTAGTGAGAACATATAGGAGAAAGATGCTAGTAGAGGAGAAAGTAGAAGAGCAACCCTGGTTCAGTGAAGAAATAAGAAAAGGTATCAAGGAAAGGAAGGAGCTGAATAGGAAGAAAAGGAATGAGAGAGATAATGTCGTAAAGGAAAGTCTAGAGAAGAAGTATATGCAAAAGGTAAAAGAAGTGCAGCTATTAATAAAAGAAGAGATAACAATTTATGAAAAGAAAATAACAGAAGAAATAAGAAGAAACAAAAACAAAGAGCTCTGGGAAAATATTGGTAAGTTAAGAAATAAGCAAAGAACAAAAAAAGAAACTATACACTTATATAATGAACAGGGAAGCAAGCTAAATAAGGCTGAAACAAAGGATGAATGAGTGAATTATTGGAGAACCATATACAGCAAACACGAAAATAAAATAAAGGAAATCTGGAACGAAGAGAAAAGGATGGAATATGAAAATGAATTGGCAGAAGTAGATGATATCATAAGAATTGGAGACTATAGATTCCCAGAGGTACTAAGAGAACACATGGACTTATTGATGGAATGCAAAAGGAAGATAATTCCAATGCAGGAACCTCTGATAACCAAGGAAAAAGTCATAGCTTGTCTAAGTAAGCTCAAAGCTAAAAAAGCTGCAGGCCCAGATGGAATCAAACAAGAGCTTTACAAAGCATTAATGAAGAACAAAACCTGTATAGAAGTATTAGTTACATGTTACAACAAGGAACTGGAAATCAAAGAAAAGCCTGAATCTTGGAAGAAATCGAGAACGAAAATGATAGAAAAGAAAAGGAAACCAAGGGCTAAGGATTTAAGGCCAATAGCTTTATTAAATATATCATAAAAAGTATTCATGATGCTGATCAGAGACGAAATAGAAGCACACCTCAGACTGAATGAACAAGATCACGATTGCCAAGCAGGATTCACAGGGGGGAGTAGGATTGAAGATAATATCCTTACACTACAATATTGTGTAGAAGAGAGCTACAGGAATAGAAAACCATTAATAGTAATAGCTATCGATTACAGTAAAGCCTTTGACTCAGTAAAACGAGAGGTTATGATCGAAGTCATGAAACAGTTCAAAATACATCCAAAATTCATAGAGGCAGTATGCTAATATATATGAAGGGGATAGCACACTAATAGACCTAGCGGAGGGAGTTGAACAGGAAATGGGAATTACTAGCGGAATTAGGCAAGGTTGCACAGGTTCTACTTCACTTTTCAAACTGATGACGTATTTAATAATTAAGAAAATGGAGGAGGAAGGGACAGGATTTGGAAATAAATTAGTAAAGATAGGGATACTTTTCTTCGCTGACGATGGGTTAGTTTTAGCAAGAAATATAGAAGATGCAAGAATAGATATAAAGATTTTAATAGATATAGGAAATAAATGTGGGCTAGAAATAAATAAAGAGAAAAGCAGCATCATTGTTTTCAATATGAAGGATAAACCAGAAGAGATAGAGAATATAAAAGTGAGGGAGAACATAACATATTTAGGAATAAAGGTAAACGATTCTAGAAATCTGTCTAAACTACAGAAAAAGGAAATGATGGATAAAGCACAGAAGTTAGCCAACCTAACCTATTCCGTGATAGAAAAAAGCTGTAACAAAGTTCTAATAGGTAAAACATTCTGGAAAAATATAGCTCTACCATCCATCAGTCTTATATGGAACCAGTGTAGTTAATGTAACAGACACAGAAATAGAAAAATTACAAAGAATAGAGAATGGGTTTATAGGAAAATATTAGGAGCATGTAGAAGCACAGTAGTAGCCACATTAAGGGGGGAGATAGGAGCATCTTCCATGAAAAGTAGAATTATGAGTGGAAAGATAAGCTATGTAAATAATATTTTAAATGGACGGAAAGAGTTACTGAAGAAAATAATTACAGATATGCAAGAAAAGGAAAGAAAATGGTGGAAAACAGTGGAAAAGTACATGCATGAAATTAAAATCTATTTAAGAAAATTGGAAGGAATGTCCAAAACAGAAATAAAGGACAAAGCCAGAATCTGGGACACAGTGAAGTGGAAAGAAGACTTTGAAAATAAAGTGACTGTGAATATATATAAAATGTGGAAAAGAGAAATAAAAGATGAAGAAATTTATTATAATTCTACTGGTTCAATACTTCTCTTCAGAGCCAGAACCAACTCTCTTAATTTAAATATAGCAAAAATGCACCAGAATGAGAACACCTGTTGTCCTTTTTGCCATAATACAGTAGAAGGCATATTTCATTTCCTCTTATATTGTTGTACTTATAGAGAAGAACGTGTTAAAGCAATTGGGCTACAGCAACCGTATGAAGAGAAGGAAAGTGACATAGTTGGAAAATTTCTATGTACAGGTAACAATGAAATAAGAACAGAAACCATATACATGATGTGGAAAAAAAAGAGAGAAAAAAATGAAAGAGCTCAACAAATAAATTTTTAAAAATCAAGATTAAGAGGCGCCGTTCCAAAGGCATTGCCTCGACCCATAAGTTCATAACCATAACCATAACCATAGTGGAGTGGCCAATTAATTTCAGTTTATCATTGAATGTTCTTGTGTATTTCTTCATCTAAACCTAGAATACTTCTGATTAAAAGGAAGAGTATGAGAACTTGTTAAAAACCACCCAGAATAAGAAATTATAAATAAAAATGGTTAAGAAGTGTAAGTAAACAAGCGTTTCACCTAGGCTATGTATAGGCCTACCTTATGGGGAGATGAGCCTATCGTCATGCGGAGCCAGTGGAAAGTAGAAAAGTGTGTTGTGGTTCAAAATGTTAGTTTTGAGGAGCTCAACACAGCTGTGTAGTTTATAGAGCACTATGGTATATTGGTCACTTGGAAACCATTATGTATCTTATAAACTTTTGTCATTGCAGGTAGTAGCTACCTAGCCTAGTACCTATTACCTATGTTAAGAGTGCTACAGAACATTTAGGTATTGCATACTTGTATTTTGTTGAGTTTTTCGAAGGTTATGTTACTCTACTGTTGTCTGCAATCCGATTTTCGGTCTTGTAATTTTGAGTCTAGTCTAATTTTGGTAATGCTATTGTGATGTAATTCCCTCACAAATACATTAATGTTCCATGCATTTTAAACATTTTCTCATGATTAAAACCCCTTGGTTTTGTTGACACCTCTTCCCCCATAACATACAATTAGTAGAGGAGATCAGGCGATAGGTAGGGAATAGGTGTTTGGGTGGGGGGAAATAACAAAGTAGTGTTGTACCTACACCAGTCTTGTCTGAGACTTGAAAGTGCATAAATCTCACCATATGCCAATCACTCAGAAAAATGCATTTTTTCATTGATGATAATCACAGTAACCAAAGGTTATTTTTTGGAACACTCCAGTCACCTCCCACATTATAATTTATGTTTTCTTTGGTAAAACACATCAAAACAAAAAATTTCCTCTCAATACATAACCATGGCGAAGGCTTAATAAAAGAAAAAAATAATTAATCAAATTATTACACAACGTAAAACAATATGGGCTCCCCGTCCCCCTCCATAGCTAATAAGGGGCGCTGAATAATCCTGATGGGTTCTGCCGCTTGGTCCTCAAGACAAAAATTTCATAGTCAATCAATCAATCAACCATAGCTAATAAGGCAAAATTGTAACCAGTAAAGACGTCCTAAGATTAGATTACCTAGGTTGGTAATTTTAGGTTCATTTAGTGCCCTATCATTTCCTAGCAAAAATGACTAGCTGGAGTTTTCCAAATTGACAGGCTGGAGTCTTCCAAAAAATTACCCAAATTATATAAAAAGCATGAAAATAGCAAGACAAGGCAGTTACAAGAGTTCATCTTAACCCTACCTTTCGGGGCCACATCCTTTCATGCTTCATCTTACCTGACCTTGGGCACTACAAGAGACGATTATGGGTGAATCCTATCCATTCTTTATCCTTTGTGTCCAGATTCTTATTTGTCCATGGGACAAACCACTACCTTACCTGACCTAGTATCATGTAATTCATAAACTAGAGTACAGGCATGCAGTCTAACCTAACATAACCTAGTTTACTGGGTTCCCACTGTCAAGGTAATAAGCGCCTCAGTGGCGTGGTTGGTGTGTTATCGTCCTACCTCGGTGGTCGCTTATTCGATTCTCGGCCATTCCATTGAGGAGCGAGAGATGTGTATTTCTGGTGATAGAAGTTCACTCTCGATGTGGTTCGGAAGTCACGTAAAGCTGTTGGTCCCGTTGCTGAATAACCACTGGTTCCATGCAACATAAAAGCACCATACAAACAAACAAACAAAACTCTCATGGTAACTTTACCTCTGCTGTACACTATCCTAACCTTATCCAGAGCATCATAAATCTGCAGTCCTCGCTATCCAGGCTTTGGAAATAGAGTACTTTTTTACTTTTATGAATAAGCACTATACTAAGTCATGTAAGTAAAATGCAGAAATTACTTGTGTCTGATTCCCAATGCTGGTAATTGACTTTTTAAATGAGAGGTTTGTTTAATGGAGGATAGGCATTTATTATTGGAATGGATTACCTTACTTCCAGGTGGATAAAGTGTCGTATTACATCTAATTTAATAAAACATAATATCCACCAACACCTCATGCACACAAGCTCACTGTTTGTTTAACAGAATGAACTTCTGGGAAAACACGGGAAGATTTAGAAAACATCTTGGCTCTTTATGATTAGAATGATAAAGTTTGAATTATTTTAAGACAGTATGTAATAACTAAATAAGGCAAAGAAAAAAAGCTCCCACAATGATTAGGCACAGAGCACTAAATTCTTGCCAGTTTTGGCCATTGCCTAAGAACATATATATGGAATGAACACCTTCAATGCAATAACACTGACCCTAGACAATGATGCAAATATTTGTATTTTTGATGGTACATACTGTGCACAACTTATTCCTTTGCCCCGTTTATTTCTCATGAAATAAATGGCAAAATGATCTTCAGTTTACTGTTTCTGATGTTAAATTCGTTGTCATGTGAATTAAAAGCAATATATTATTACCCAAATATTAGTCATTGTATTTTTTTTATTTGCCCTAGGTTAGGCAATCTACTTATGGGGAATCCAAGATTGATGATGTAAAGGTAAATGAACCTACAAATCAAGGAAATTACTGCATTGAAGTTGATGATACAATAGTTGTTTATTGAGAAATTAATAAAATCCAAGACTTCCTTTTGAATTGCGGACTGGTGCTACAACAGGATCATGTGCTCAGTTTAGGTGTCAGACTTTAAATGGTCAGTCTCTCGATAAATAAGAATTAAAATACTTCTTGTTTCAGTTTAGTAATTGCATGCAGGATGTTATCTAATCTTAGTAAACTTACTTATTTGAGAAGTTATTTGACAGGATATGCATGTAGGACAATTTTACATTTCTGTTTCTGGTGAAATTATGATGTGGCGTTATCTGCACTGATAGAATAGTATATAGAGTTAAGGCCAAGCGCTAGGACCTACGAGGTCATTCAGTGCTGAAACTGAAATTGGCAGTAAAAACGTTTTAAAGGTTTAACAGGAAGAAAGAAAACCTCGCAGTTGCACTATGAAACAATTGTATAAACCGAGGTACAGTAATAGGAATATAAGGGGTTACAGCTAGGTGCCGAAGGGACACTGCAAAGAACCTTAAGTAATACCTACAGTGCACTGTATGAGGTGCACTGATGGTACTACCCCCTACAGGTGTCAAAGGATGAAGTCTTAAACAGGGATTTCATTGTTGACGAGAATTTCAAACATCTTTGGAGTTAGTTTCCTAAATGTGACCTCTCCTTTTAGGAACTTACGAGCTATATCAGTGGTTGTAGTGCCTGTTTTTTAGTTACAGCGTATACCGTGGACTCCTTTATTCGCGGGGATGCATGCCACACCCCTGCGAATGGTTAGAACCTCCTCCAAAAACGCTTATAACTGTCTATCTTGAAAGTTCAAATACCAAATGTATACCCTAAATAACATCCTACATCAAATTTATTTTAAATTATTATCTTATTACTGTATTAATC